>NC_054386.1:36950868-37065868 GCF_017654675.1 Xenopus laevis | reverse complement strand
GCAGGAAGTCTGATACAGAAGCCCATGTGTACACAATAGAAGGAAAGAAATGCAGTGTTTCTTTTGACAGGGGACTCAGAGCAACATTACTTTGGGGGTTTACTGGTATATTTAGATGGACCTTTCTGATAAGGCTTACTTAGTTTTAACCTTTCCTTCTCCTTTAAAGGACGCACGGGGTGAGATATGTAGACACTGGGACATCGAGCTAATCACGGACCCATTGGGACCGTAGGATCGGAGAGATCTCTTTGCACTTAGCGGTATTAAGCAGGGTAAATATGACGCTGACACGGTGACGGCTTGACACTTTGACACGGCGGTTCTTATCACTCAATAACGGTAAGCCTACACTGATTCAGCGATTCAAGCTGACCATTAGATTTCCACTTATATTCATTTTAACTGTGTTTTATTAATGATTTGTAACACTATCCACGATGGGCACTATGGATCATCAGGGCGCTGATACTTGTCCTGACTACAACAATGTATCGGATGGTCCCTGTAGGAGATACTATAGCGATGTGCATTTTTGATACTTTTTTTACTTTACAGGGTTGTTCTCACTAGCTTAAACGATTTATAATTGTTGATTGAATTTGTATTGAGATTTTAGATGGGGGTAGCAGTCTGTCAATATAATCACATGTATATACGTCAGAGTGGGAGGGTTGGAGATTTTTTCGCGCCATTGGTAGGGTATTTATGGGGAAATGTTTTAACATTGTATTACTTTGACAAAGGCTGGTGTGACAGCCGAAACGTTAGTGTGTCCTAATAAATTCATCACTTCAATATAAGTCCTGAGTCGTCCGGCTTCTTTGGAGGAGGATTATATATATATATATATATATATATATATATATACATACACATGTATGTCACCTCTTGAGAAAGGCTTCAGTATAGAAGCCGAAACGTCGAAATAAAGGTCCCTGCGTGGACCGAAACGTCACGTCGGCTATTCATGCAATAATTGAATACACTTTGCTTTGATACACAGAAATCCTGGTGTTGCTGGTCTTTTTTGAAGTATTTGCATTTTTTACCTTGCACCCAGGTAACACGACGTCAGCAGGGTGCTGCCCTAGTGAAGATATATATATATATATATATATATATATATATATATATATATATATATATATATATATATATATATATATATAGATATATATATATATATATATATATAGATAGATATATATATATATATAGATATATATATATATATATATATATAGATATATATATATATATAGATATATATATATATATATATATATATATATATATATATATATACTCTACAGATATAAATATTCATCCATCTATATACACTCTGCATAGATATACATATTCATCCATCTATATACATTTTACAAAGATATACATATTCATCCCTCTATATACATTCTACATAGACATATACATATTCATGCTTCTATATACACTATGCATAGATATACATATTCATCCATCTATATATATATATATATATATATATATATATATATACTTTACAGATATAAATATTCATCCATCTATTTACACTCTACAGCATGACATCCCCTGCAAAGGGATCCACAGGCCTTTACAAATCAATTGTCCAATAGATGTAGCAAAACAACATAAAAACCTAATACTATTTCTTATTAATAATAAAATTATAGATAGAGACAACAATTAAACCATAGAAAAACAACTCTGACTTTAATAACCTGATCTATTTAAAAAACTTATTACAATAATACCACAACAAATGAATTAAACAATTAAACAATAATCAATACAAATCAACGACCATATACATATCTATAATAAAAATCCAATTACTGAGGATGCTTAGGGAATTCCCTCAGAGGTCCACCATACACGCCCTCTACCTAACCACATATGAAGGACCTCTTTGGGTGATCATGCCATCAACTGCAAAGGGACCCACCCCGTTCGGGAACTAGCATTTCAATTGTCTACCTATACAGGCCTATACAAATCAATTGTCCAATATACTAATTACAAAAACATTAAAATGAAACACTATCACTTATGAATAACAAGAAAATAATATACAGAGAACAAATATTCTAAAACAAACACCTAACTAACAAAACACAGATACATTGAAACACCTTATCTAGAATAAAATCCAATCCATAACAACATAACCCTGAATTTAAAGCCCTTAAAATGTTTTTTATTGAAAACAAAAAAATCTCAGAATATAATTCTCAATAATGATATAGGTATGGGATAAAAAAAATCAGCTTTCTAAAACTGCAGCTTACTTGATTTACTCCCTGCACATTCATATCTTCTATAGCTGGGGTCCCCAAACTTTTTTGTACCGGTGGCAAATATGTTTTTTTTATTATTATTTTCGCGAGGACCTGGGGGGTGGGGTTGGGGATGGGGTCGTTAGGGATGGGGTCGGCAGGGGTGGGGTCGGCAGGGTCAGTGTTTTTTTTTTCCGCGAAGACCAGTGGGTGGGGTCATGGATGGGGTTGGAGATGGGGCCAGCGTGGTCGGGGTGGGGTCGCATCAGTGTCAGCAGGGGTCGTGGCGGGGTCGACAGGAAATTTGGACGCGCCGGCTCAGTGCGGGAGTGTCTAAGACCGGTGGTTGGGGACCCCTGTTCTATAGGTTTTCTAAAAATTATTTACTTTGTTTTCATCTGTTTCTTTCCATCGTTTTTGACTATGGTTTAAGGGTTTGAGCCCAAATTAGTAGGGATGCACCGAATCCACTATTTTGGATTTGGCCGAACACCGAACTGAATCAGAATCCTAATTTGTATATGTAAATTAGGGGTGAGAAAGGGAAAACATTTTTTAACTTCCTTATTTTGTGACAAAAAGCCACACAATTTCCCTCCCCGTCCCTAATTTGCATATGCAAATTGGGATTCGGATTTGGTTCAGCCAGGCAGAAGGATGTGGCCGAATTCGAATCCTGCTGAAAAAGGCCGAATCCTGGCCAAATCCCGAACCGAATCCTGGATTCGGTGCATCCCTACAAATTAGGCATTAAAAAAATTTTGCTTGCCAGATTATTTTACACTCTTCACTCACCTGCCTAATTTGGCAGCTCTGTGTTATAAACTATTACTGAACTTTGCATACAACATCCCATAATAACAATGCATGGACATACCTAGCAGCATACATAATTGAAAATGTGCCTATTTGCTGGATTTTTTACAATAGACAATATAGTTATTTGACAAGAAGCAAAACATTTTTTTACCAAACGCATCAAATCAGATTTTTAAAAATTGACAGTTATAAACTTTCACTAGACTTTGCACACAACATCCCATAATAACAACATCCCATAATAACAACAATGCATGGACATATGTACCAGCATACATAATTAAAAATGTGCCTATTTGCTGGATTTTTTACAATAGACAATATAGTTGTTTTACAAAAAGCAAAAAAAAAAAAGATTTCAAACGCATAAGATCATATTTTTAAAAATTGACAGTTATAAACTGTCACTAGACGTTGCACACAACATCCCTTAATAACAACATCTCATAATAACAACAATGCATAGACATATGTACCAGCATACATAATTAAAAATGTGCCTATTTGCTGGATTTTTTACAATAGACAATATAGTTATTTTACAAAAAGCAAAAAAAAAAAAAAAGATTTCAAACGCATAAAATCAGATTATTAAAAATTGACAGTTATAAACTGTCACTAGACGTTGCACACAACTTCCCATAATAACAACATCCCATAATAACAACAATGCATGGACAAATGTACCAGCATACATAATTAAAAATGTGCCTATTTGCTGGATTTTTTACAATAGACAATATAGTTATTTTACAAAAAGCAAAAAAAAAAAAAGATTTCAAACGCATAAGATCAGATTATTAAAAATTGACAGTTATAAACTGTCACTAGACTTTGCACACAACATCCCATAATAACAACATCCCATAATAACAACAATGCATGGACATATGTACCAGCAAACATAATTGAAAATGTGCCTATTTGCTGGATTTTTCACAATAGACAATATAGTTATTTAACAAGAAGCAAAAAAAAACTTACCAAACGCATAAAATCAGTTTTTTAAAATTGCAACATACTTGCTTCACACCCCTGCCCATTCATATCTTCTAGAGGTTTTCAAAATATATTGCTCTTCTTACAAAACCTTATATTTCCTATCTCTTTTAGCAAGGTTTGAGGGCATGGATCCAAACTAGCTGAAACAATTTTATTTGCCAGTCTCTCTTACACTGTTCACACACCTACTCAATATGGCCGCTCTGTGGCAGTTATAAACTGTCACTAGACTTTGCACACAACATCCCATAATAACAACATCCCAAAATAACACCAATGCATGGACATATGTACCAGCATACATAATTGAAAATGTGCCTATTTGCTGGATTTTTCACAATAGACAATATAGTCATTTAACAAGAAGTAAAAAAAAAAAATTCAAACGCAGAAAATCAGATTTTTAAAAATTGACAGTTATAAACTGTCACTAGACTTTGCACGCAACATCCCATGGACATATGTATCGGCATACTTAATTAAAAATTAGCCTATTTGCTGAATTCTCCCATTTCTCTAATTAAATGGCTTTATATTGCCCATCGGTAACAGTACCTATCCTTATAACAATATCCAAGAACTCTGAGGTTTATATGCTTTATGTATTTAGTTATCAAACTAACCCTCCTATTCACTAACAAATGAAGATTTACTGCAGAAAATGGAAAAAACGATTCTTTTTCAACATATGTTGTATTGCAACAAACTCTCAATACAATCGAGTTAATTAACAAGATCACCATTTGCATGTAATGAGCATTTACAATGGCATCTTACTTGTTTCCCTCTGCTGCCTGCTCGTCTGCTTTCATGATTTTTTTCACAGAGACCTCTCTTTGCTCCCCAGTGTTTTCCCCTTGTTCCCTACCTTTGTCATCTTCTCTCTTTCATCTCCTTCTTCCAATTTTGGACGTGTCAGGTCAGGTCCAAAAGCGCAGAGGAAATCACCTGTTCTTCGGCTGATCGTCTCACCTAACTGACAGAAAAACGGCAGTTATCTGGGTCATGTGACCATGGAGCATGTGACCAGGGCTATGTGTGTGTGATTCTCTACAGTTGAAATACTTGGATATTTCTAATCCAGGCTGCACACTGTTAATCAGCAGGTACATACCCCCCTTCCAAGCCACGGCTCACACTCCCGGCATCTCAGCAGAAAGTTCCCAGGAAGTCTCTTAATAAATACATTTGAGCCCTGGGTCTAGAGTTGTGTTTCCCTCAGGCTTCCTCCCTTCCTGCAGCTCACACCATCTTGTCTGGGAGTCCCCTGGGGAAGTAGTGAGGCCACTGCCAGTGTCTGCATCTATTGCCGATACCCTACCAGACTAACTCAGCGCAACAAGTGCAATTAGTGAAATGATTGAGACCTACTTCCTGTCATTCGGCGCGATGGCTCGGGGACATTTCCACATGTTCCTCAGCTGCTCGTCTCGGCTACTGAAGATGGATGTAGGCAGCAGCCGCATCACGTTTTCCTCATAACTCCATCGCGTAAGAAATTCCAAAGCAGCAGCGTGACGTGCAGTTACTTACTAATCATTGCTTTGCCATTACATTGGGAACGTGCTGAGATTACAGCCTGAGCTAATAACGGTCTCCCTTAGTTACACCTGTACCATAGAGTTTGACAGCGGGACAGGATTCTTTCATGTCACTAACAGTAGAGTCACACGTCACACGTACTCCAGCTTCTGATTGGACAGAGATAACGGGACTAGTACCCTAAATTCTCATTGGCTACCCGCAGTGAATCCAACAAGGGCTGAGTCTGGCTGCTGCACCAGGGCACAGGTTCCTGCCCCAGCGCTGCCATGAATTCCCCGGCACTGCAGGACTGTGTGCGGGAGGGGGATTCAATAGAACCACCGGGACATGCGGGTCAATTTTGTATTGCCTGGGCACCAACATACTCTCCTGCTTTTTAGCGGGAGCCGCTATGATACAAGTTAAGCTCCGCCCAGGGACACGCTCATTGGTGGGGCTGCGGCGTGCTAGTGTTTTGCTGGCCTAATATGGGAAGCTGTCTCTGTGTGTGGGAACTGTACAAGTGATGATTAGAACCTGTGACTTACAGTAATTATGGTTCTCAGCGTATGAGGGAAAGAACTCCTTCTCTCTCCCCTCTGAAAGCAGCATCAGTAGTTTGATCAGTAGAAAAGCCGTGTTGTTGTTTCACAGTAGCTGCAGCTCCCCCTCCCCTTTCACTAACCATGTGGAAATAAAGGTGGACTGAACTTCCCTGCCACATATAAGTCTGTATGCGAGTAGTGAGACACGTGAGTATCAGATAAGCAGCAAAATCAAACTGGAGCAGCTACACTCACGCGTCTCACTACTCGCATACAGACTTATATGTGTCAGGAAAGTTCAGTCCACCTTTATTTCCACATGGTTAGTGAAAGGGGAGGGGGAGCTGCAGAAGGAGAGGAGCTACTGTGAAACAACAACGGAGCTTTTCTACTGATCAAACTACTGATGCTGCTTTCAGAGGGGGTGCTGGCTCCAGGGGCAGGGCTGCTTTAATAAGTAGGCCGCTGCCCAGGGCACACTTATTTTGAGGGCCCATGGCTGACTTGTCATTTTTTTGCCTTTATTTATTTATTAAATAAGTACTTGGTGCTGGCTCCCTCCCCTGGCCGATCCACTTACATTTCGCACCCCCCTCAACCCGGTGAAGTGGAAACGGCCAGAGGAGGAAAGCAAGCCCTGCCTGCGACTGCCTCAGTCTGCAGAGAGGGAGCCGGAAGAGGAGTAGAGTGGTGCGTCACACGCAGGTGCCTCGCTGGTCTGTAGCTGCTGCTCAAGTTCAGCAAATCCTCCTGATGTCGGCGCTTGTTGTACCCAGCTGTCACACTCGCACATCATGACGCTGCCCGGCCCCAGGCTCTCCAGGAATCCACCAGACACCTTCACTGAATCTAGGTGAGAGTGCGTCAATGTGTTCATCTGCTTGTCTCTTTTCCTGCTGTGGTTTCTGGCCTGGGGGTATCTATACATGGATTTGTCCCTTGCCATCCTGCTGTGGGTTCTGGGAGGTATATATATATGGAATTGCCCTATGCCATCCTTCTAGGGGGTATCTATACATGGAATAGCCCCTTGCCGTCCTGCCATGGGTTCTGGGCTGGTATTTTTACATGGATTTGCTCCATGCCATCCTGCTGTGGGTTCTGGGGGTATTTCTACATGGCATTGCCCCTTGCCATCATTTTGGGGGTATTAATACATGCAATTATCCCTTACCATCTTGCTGTGGGTTCTGGGGGGTATCTATACATGCATTTGCCCCTTGCCATCCTGCTGTGGGTTCTGGGAGGTATTTATGTATGGAATTGCCCCTTGCCATCCTTTTTGGGGGTATTAATACATGAAATTGCCATTTGCTGTGGGTTCTGGGGGCTATCTATAAATGGAATTGCCCCATGCCACCCTGCTGTGGGTTCTGGGGGTATTTGTACATGGCATTGCCCCATGCCATCCTTTTAGGGGTATTTAATACATGCAATTGCCCCTTGCCATCCTGCTTTAGGGCTCTGGGGGTATCTATACATGGTATTGCCCCTTGCCATCCTGCTTTAGGGTTCTGGGGGGTATCTATACATGGAATTGCCCCTTGCCATACTGCTGTGGGTTCTTGGGGGGGGGGGGTATTTTTACATGCATTTGCCCCTTGCCATTTTGCTGGGGGTATTTGTACATGTCATTGCCCCATGGCATTGCCATGGTTGGTATTAATACATGCAATTGCCCCTTGCCATCCTGCTGTGGGTTCTGGGGAGTATCTATACATGGATTTGCCACTTGCCATCCTGCTGTGGGTTCCTGGAGGAGGGTATTTTTACATGGATTTGCCCCTTGCCACCCTGCTGTGGGTTCTGGGGGTATTTGTACATGGCATTGCCCCATGCCATCCTTTTAGGGGTATTAATACATGCAATTGCCCCTTGCCATCCTGCTTTAGGGTTCTGGGGGTATCTATACATGGTATTGCCCCTTGCCATACTGCTGTGGGTTCTTGGGGGGGTGTGGGTATCTATATATGCATTTGCCCCTTGCCATCTTGCTGTGGGTTCTGGGAGGTATTTTTACATGAATGTGCCCCTTGCCATCCTGCTATGGGTTCTGGGGGTATTTATACATGGTATTGCCCCTTGCCATCCTGCTGTGGGTTCTTGGGGGGGGTATCTATACATGCATTTGCCATCTTGCTGTGGGTTCTGGGGGGGTATTTTTAAATGGATTTGCCCCATGCCATCCTTCTGGGGGTAATTAATACATGCAATTGCCCCTTGCCATCCTGCTGTGGGTTCTGGGGGGTATCTATACATGGAATTGCCCCTTGCCATACTGCTGTGGGTTCTTCGGGGGGGGTTATCTATACATGCATTTGCCCCTTGCCATCCTGCTATGGATTCTGGGGGTATTTATACATGGAATTGCCCCTTGCCATTGTGCTGCGTGTTCTGGGGGCTATCTATACATGGAATTGCTCCTTGCCATCCTGCTGTGGGTTCTGGGGTATTTATACATGGATTTGCCCCTTGCCATCCTGCTGTGGGTTCTGGGAGTATTTATACATGGCATTGCCCCTTGCCATCCTTCTGGGGGGTATTTATACATGAAATTGCACCTTGCCATCCTGCTGTGAATTCTATGGTTATTTATGCATGGAACTGCTACTGTGTTCGTCCTTCAGTTTTTAACCCTTTAAGTGCCAGCAGAATTTCACATTTTGGTTACGCGAAATGCCAGCCGTTTTTGAAACATTTTGTGCTCTCTCACTTTAGGGGCATTTTCTGAGGGGAAACCTATAGTTTACCTAGGAAAACTATACATTGTTTTTTTCGGTAGAAACTGAGCTTTCTAAATCTGCCTGAGTTTTCATGTATTTCCACCTGTGCAAAAAAATTTATAGTGCTAAATACCAAAAAAAAATGAAAAATTACCATTTTTCATCGTATATCAATTTATACCAGAAAAATATTTCATTTTACGGATGAAAATCCAACTGATTTGGAAAGCCTTATGTCTCTCGAACGTGCCAATACCAGATATGTATAGTTTTAGGGAGATTTAGGATTTCTGTACAGCAAAAACTCCCGGCAGTATATTACCGAATTTTGAAAGCACTAAGGCAGAAAACGGCATGCTTTAGATTCCAAGGCAAAAAATCCTGAAACCGTAGGTTTACCCCAGAAAACCATACATTTTTGAAAAGTACACATTCTGCCGATTACAAAATGGGTAACTATGTCTCTCTACTCCCAACTACCAAACATAAAAGCTTGTCTGAACATAGCGGTTTTTCAACAAAAAATTCAAAATTCTGAAAAATCATTTCAAAGGTTTTATTTTGCTGCTCCGCATATCACAAACTATATTAGGTACCAAGAAAAAGCACCTGAAATATGATTGCCAGGGGTCCACTGAACAATTTGATACCCATTATGCATAGGTTTACCAAAGTATCTGGCATTTAGAGACACCAATATGTAGTTAGCACATCCAAATTGTTCAGGACTTTACTTCAGCTACTGAGAAATCAACACATTGACTGCATTTTTTGTGGGGTAAAAACACAGAAATATATGTTTACCCCCCAAAACCCATATATTTTTGGAAAGTACACATTCTACCGAATCTAAAATGGGTACCTATGCCTTTCTGCTCCAAACTACTGAGTCGCAAGGCTTTCCCAAAGTTGTCGGTTTTGGTGAAATATCTGAAAATTGCCTCAAAGCTTCAACTTCCCAGCACCATATCACCCATGTATCGTTACGCACCAAGAAAAAGCACCCTAAATATGATTGCCAGGGTTCCTCCAAACAGTTTGGTGGCCATTGTTCATAGGTTTACCAAAGTATCTGGCATTTAGAGGCCCCAAAATGAAGTTAGCGCATGCAAACAGTCCCGTGGGTAACTTCAGCTAATGAAAGATCAACAAATTGACTGCATTTTTGTGGGGTAAAAAACAGAAATATATGTTTACCCCCCAAAACCCATATATTTTTGGAAAGTACACATTCTACAGAATCTAAAATGGGTACCCATGCCTTTCTGCTCCAAACTACTGAGTCGCAAGGCTTTCCCACAATTGTCGGTTTTGGTGAAATATCTGAAAATTTCCTCAAAGCTTCAACTTCTCAGCACCATATCACCCATGTATCGTTATGCACCAAGAAATAGCACCCTAAATATGATTGCCAGGGTTCCTCCGAACAGTTTGGTGGCCATTGTTCATAAGTTTACCAAAGTATCTGGCATTTAGAGGCCCCAAAATGAAGTTAGCGCATACAAACAGTCCCGTGGGTAACTTCAGCTAATGAAAAATCAACACATTGACTGCATTTTTGTGGGGTAAAAACACAGAAATATATGTTTACCCCCCAAACCCATACATTTTTGGAAAGTACACATTCTACAGAATCTAAAATGGGTACCCATGCCTTATTGCTCCAAACTACTGAGTCGCAAGGCTTTCCCAAAGTTGTCGGTTTTGGTGAAATATCTGGAAATTGCCTCAAAGCTTCAACTTTCCAGCATCGTATTGTCCATGTATCATTACCAGCATAAAGCATCCTAAATATAAACATATGGGTCTACTAAACAGTTTGATACCCAATGTGCATAGATATACCAAACTATGTGGCGCACAGAGACCCCCAAATGACAATATGTATAGACATTTTCACGGCTGACGCGCTGGCTGCTGCAATATAACCACCCGGTGTGTGTATTATGCGACATTAGCCCACCTAACAGTACAGAGACCCCAGAAAACCATATATTTTCAGAAAGTACACATTCTGACGAATCCAATATGGGTAAATAAGTGTTTCTACTGCAAACTGCCAAACTGCAAAGCAATGCTGAACATAACGTTTTTTTATCAAATTTCGGAAAATCGTCACAAAGCTTGAATTTTACCCCATTATATGCCACACATTTCGTAACGTATCAGCATAAAACATCCTAAATATGAACGCCAGGGGTCTACTGAACACTTTGATGCCCAATATGCATAGATATACCAAACTATGTGGCGCACAGAGACCCCCAAATGACAATAGTGTATATACATTTTCACGGCTGACGCTCTGGCTGCTGCAATATGAGCACCTGGAGTGTGTATTATGCGACATTAGACCCCCCTAACAGTACAGAGACCCCAGAAAACCATATATTTTCAGAAAGTACACATTCTGACGAATCCAATATGGGTAAGTGTTTCTACTGCAAACTGCCAAACTGCAAAGCAATGCTGAACATAACGGTTTTTATCAAATTTCTGAAAATCGTCACAAAGCTTGAATTTTACCCCATTATATGCCCCACATTTCGTAACTTATCAGCATAAAACATCCTAAATATGAACGCCAGGGGTCTACTGAACACTTTGATGCCCAATATGCATAGATATAACAAACTATGTGGCGCACAGAGACCCCCAAATGACAATAGTGTATATACATTTTCACGGCTGACGCGCTGGCTGCTGCAATATGAGCACCTGGAGTGTGTATTATGCGACATTAGACCCCCTAACAGTACAGAGACCCCAGAAAACCATATATTTTCAGAAAGTACACATTCTGACGAATCCAATATGGGTAAATAAGTGTTTCTACTGTAAACTGCCAAACTGCAAAGCAATGCTGAACATAACGGTTTTTATCAAATTTCTGAAAATCGTCACAAAGCTTGAATTTTACCCCATTATATGCCCCACATTTCGTAACTTATCAGCATAAAACATCCTAAATATGAACGCCAGGGGTCTACTGAACACTTTGATGCCCAATATGCATAGATATAACAAACTATGTGGCGCACAGAGACCCCCAAATGACAATAGTGTATATACATTTTCACGGCTGACGCGCTGGCTGCTGCAATATGAGCACCTGGAGTGTGTATTATGCGACATTAGACCCCCCTAACAGTACAGAGACCCCAGAAAACCATATATTTTCAGAAAGTACACATTCTGACGAATCCAATATGGGTAAATAAGTGTTTCTACTGTAAACTGCCAAACTGCAAAGCAATGCTGAACATAACGGTTTTTATCAAATTTCTGAAAATCGTCACAAAGCTTGAATTTTACCCCATTATATGCCCCACATTTCGTAACGTATCAGCATAAAACATCCTAAATATGAACGCCAGGGGTCTACTGAACACTTTGATGCCCAATATGCATAGATATACCAAACTATGTGGCACACAGAGACCCCCAAATGACAATAGTGTATATACATTTTCACGGCTGACGCGCTGGCTGCTTCAATTTGAGCACCTGGTGTGTGTATTATGCGACATTAGACCCCCCTAACAGTACAGAGACCCCAGAAAACCATATATTTTCAGAAAGTACACATTCTGACGAATACAATATGGGTAAATAAATGTTTCTACTGTAAACTGCCAAACTGCAAAGCAATGCTGAACATAACGGTTTTTTTGAAATTTCTGAAAATCGTCACAAAGCTTGAATTTTACCCCATTATATGCCCCACATTTCGTAACATATCAGCATAAAACATCCTAAATATGAACGCCAGGGGTCTACTGAACACTTTGATGCCCAATATGCATAGATATACCAAACTATGTGGCGCACAGAGACCCCCAAATGGATATATAGTAAATAAAATTTACAAGGCAAAACAAAATAAGGCAGTAAAGAGTGAAATGCAAAAAAATCCAATAAAACCACAAAAATCGATGTTTTTTTTCCAGACTAGTGTTATCGGCCGTCAGAATCACAGTTTGAATATTTTAGCTGGGCCAAACAGGTTATACGGCTAGAAACAAGTGAACACAACATACGCAGAGCTGAAAATGCAATAAAATGGCTAAAAATTCAATAAAATGGCTAAAAATGCACCAAAATACCCAAAATTGCAATATAATCACCGAAATAACATAAAAAAGATATTGCACAGTACGGTTAGCGAATACGCTATTCGTAATGGCAATAAAACATTTTTTTCAGCCAAAAAAAGAAACGATGCGATAAGAAAAAAAAAAAAAGCCACAATGCCATGTATGTGCGTGTGTACAAATGGTAAATTACATGTTATGTGCGTGTGCACATGTGTGTAAGTGCAGTGAGTGTAAGTGACCCCCCCAATCCCCAAAAATGTATGTGTAAGTGTGAATCTAAGTGTGTATTACTGTAATAAGTGTGTGTTGGTGTGTTTGTGTGTGTAATTGTTGCACTAACCTGAAAAAATCGCTGGAGACTGTTGCAGGCGATCTGGAAGGGCCTCAGGAAGAGATCTGCGACGTCCTCTGTGTGCCTGTGCTGTGGGGGCGGAGATATCCAGCGCGGTGTAGGCTGCAGCAGCAGGACACGTAAGTTACACGTGCCTGCTGCTGTTTTTGGGCCCCTGGGCGATCGCACCCCAGGGGCCACTCGATCCCCTGCTCTGCTCGTTGCCTAGGGGCAGGGGATCGATGCGGAACGGAGCGAGCGGCTCTAACAGCCGCTCCTCCGCTCCAGAACCCGGAAGTGCTGCAGAACGTAGAATCTACGTTCTGTGGCATTTCAAGTTACTTTTCCACAGAACGTAGATTCTACGTTCTGTGGCACTTAAAGGGTTAATTTATTTGACTTCTCTTTCTGACCTGGCTATCAAATGGGGGTCACGGAGTAGAATTTTTTTTTTGCCTACCAGTCTTGAACTGCAATGTTCACTCACATTTAGCTACCTACTGCCTGTTAGTATCCATAGTGAAACCTGCAAAGGGTTCTGCCAGGGAGTTTGTAGGAGGCTGTATAATAAGTTTGGACCACTACTTATTATGCACCTTCAGGTCTATAGATTTAAGTAGCATTGGTTTCTATTCAACTGGAGCCAGTATGCAAATCCCCATGTGCTGGTTTATTTAACGCCTGAATACATTTGGCACTGTATGGTGACTGTATACGGAGTATGGTGCAGTAAGATTTTCTTCATCCAAGAGCTGAATATGTACAAATGACCATGTGCTTTTGATATACATAATATTCTGTTGCATAACAATATTCATTGCAGAGCCAGTTGAACATATATTGTCATGTGTACATCACAGTTTTATGTGTTTTGTTACCTATGCAGCTAACTTGTTTGATGACCTGAAGTTCCCACACAATAAAGCAGACACCCTGTGCACTAGTTGGCTTTTGGTCTTTTTTGTAGCATTTGTTATAATCTGCTTGCTGACCATATTCTTCTTTTATCTTCGGTTTACAGACTTGATGCAAGAGAGTGGAGCTGAAGGAGCATGTAGAAGAGCTGGAGCATCGTTGTATTCAGCTGTCAGGAGAAACACACTATTGGTAAATTCTAGTGCTAATTGATGGTTGTATAGAAATAAAATTATTGCTAAGCCTGTAATGATGTTAGGTCCTACCTGATAGCGCTTCAGTAATTGATGGGCTCAACTAAAACTAACATTTGTGCATTCTGTAGGTGAATACATTGCACTTTATCAGAACCAGAGAGCCATACTGAAGCAGCGTCACAAGGAAATGGAGGAGTACATTAGCTGACTGGCTCAGGACAAAGAGGAGATGAAGGTGGGTGTTACGCTAGCAGTGTCTGAGAAGATACATGTGAGAGTCCATTTTCCTCAGGACAAATAGTTGAATAATGCAATCTTTCTGATTTGTAGGCTAATCTGCTGGAATTGCAAGTTTTGGTCATGTGACTGGTAACTGAGCACAATGAATGGTACAGGAGGTCCATGGAAGCAACCCAGGGTCCCCAGACAGGGTCAGAAGAGTTCCCAGCAGAAAACCCTATGGAACTTGAAGGAAAAGAGAATGGAGGTAAGCCAGGGGCAACAGAGGTTTCTGTTTAGCCAGGGGACAACAGAGAGTGAGCTCTAGTACTGTAGAGGGATATTGCTTCTATCTCGCTTATCCTAACTCCTATTCCTACATTATTTATCTAATCACATTTTGCCTCATTGTAGCTCTGGAGGAAGTCTGCTTAGAAGAGGATGGGAGACGGGAAGTACAGTCATTGCCTCATTTGGCAGCTCCTCAGGAACGACTAAACCCCTGGATCAGAAGACCCAACCACTAAACAAATTATGCATGAGATACAGAATCCCCAGGAATGGCCTGGTGCCATGCTGCAGAATCCACGCATCCCCTTTTTCTACCGTGCTGACTAAAATGACGAGGTCCGAATTATGGTGATTTGAGGGAGAAGTTGACCGATGCATCCCTCCTTTTCCCATGCCAACGCCTGCTTGTGCTGGGATTCATTTTCTCCAAGGACACATTAGAAACCATTGCTTTGGGATGGGGGAGTGCTGGAGATTGGCAATTAATGGAATGGATGTGGAGAACTGTTGCCTTTCTGTACTGAATTTTGGGTCCCATAGTGAATAGTTGGTGAAATGTGGAGTATTTTCTTCCACCCAAGGGAACCCCTGTATTGCACAGGCCAATGGGTTATACCATTCAGTGCAGATTTGTTTCCACACTCTAGTTTAAAGCTGATATTTTCACCTGCTACCCTTGGGGGAGGGGGCTCAACCCCATCCACTTGAATAGTCAGTCTTATTTCTGGATTTTCACATATCTGAAGCACTACTGTTTGATATGATGTTGACCACAAGAAGAATGGTGGTTTAGAAATGAGGTGGAGGGTTATACTGTTAGGGGGAAGGCTGTTCAGGCAGAACAAAAGAGATATGACCATGTTGATTGTTCTCTGTTCATTCTCAGATAATAAGTAATCCTTTGGGAAAAATGTGTTATTCTAGAACTTTGGGTAAAGGCAGGTGATTGACGTTGCTTGTAAGTATGCAGTCCAAGGAATCTCTTCTCTTGCATGGCGTTGATCTCATACACATGGGAAGAGTTTTTGTTTTTTTAACAGCTGCAAAAGTTAAGGATTAAGGATTTTTTAGCTCAAAATGGTCAATGAAAGATATAAGTTAAAGTGCAGATAGAAGTTGTATCCAACCTCAAGTCTTTCTAGGGGAAATTCCTGAATGAAACTGATATATCTACGGTCGACTGAACCCAGTACATTGTCAGACACATTGTGCAGCCTGAACTGGTATCATTACAATCAGTCTGGCTTCATACAAGGCATATGGAGGTTGTTTTTAAATAAGGAGTAGCAGAAGACTTAGACCTAAGCAGTGGATAAAAATGATATACTGACGAGCATTACATGAGCAGAAGCATATTTATTTTATATTTGAAAGTAGTACACATTGAGGTTTTGAGGAATTTGCACCTTGCCATTCTCTCTGCTTAAAGGGCCATATACCATATGACCGTGTACAATGTCTCAGAGTGTCCTGGTTAATTTTTCACTTTAACTGTTTTAGATTTCATGATGTTGGCAGTTTTTTAATTCATGCATATATCTTGAATGTGTAACTTTTTGTGCCTCCTGTTGTTTGACCCATGCAAAACTGCAAAAGCTTAAAGGATCAGTAACATCAATTTTTTAAAACAATAAAAAATTGGTTAGTATAGAACGAAAAAAAAACACAAAGACACATATTAAACTTTTAAATCGCTAAGTATTTAGTATTCAAAAATAACTTACCCAAACTGCGATTGAGCTCCTCTTCAGAAAAGGCGACACGGCCACAATCCATCATGCGGCGCTCGATTTCTCCTCCCTAGCTATCTCCTATAAGGAAAGCAGGGAGGAGAAATCGAGCACCGCACAATGGATCACCGGATTGCCTTTTCTGAAGAGGAGCGAGCGCAAGTGGAGTTTCGGTTAGTTATTTCTTAATAAAGTTAACGATTTAAAAGTTTGTCCTTGTTTTTTCCGTTCTATACTAACAAAATTCTAAAAATTGTTCGACCATTCGATAGTCTAAGTACTGTCTCTTTAAAAAAAAATGGTGTTTTAGTCTAGGTCTCTGTATGTACAGTATAAATAACAATACAGGAAGTGCATATATCCTTATAGAACATTGAAGTCTGCACAGGACTCTTCAGTTTTATTGCAAATATGATGTACAGGTCCTCCCCATGCCACGACAAGCACTTCTGCTCAAAATGTGTTATGCCCATGTAACAGTCAGTTGCGCTCCTGCAGGGTATAGTAAACACCCAGATGTTATTCAGCTGGCATGAATGGTTTATGAGCTGTGCAGGTATATTTATCAAAGAGTGAAGTTAGAGATCACCACAGTCCACTAGTGTGAAATACCGCCTCTCTCCATTCATTTCTATGGGATTTTTAAAGGCGTATTTATGAAATGGTAAATTTTCAATTTCACCCTTTGATAAATACACCTTTAAAAACCCCATAGAAATGAATGGAGAGAGGCGGTATTTTCCTCTAGCAGACCGTGTTGATCTCTAACTTCACTCTTTGATAAATATACCCCATAGACTAACCAGTGACCAAGTAGTGTACAATATAAAGAGTAGAACTTCTGTGTGTACTCAGGAGCAGAGAACAAACAGCTTATTGTATATACAGGCCATTCCTTATCTATTATTCACATTTATAGATAATAGTGGGTACATAGATTCCCAAGGTAACTTTTACATCAAACTTTGTTTTAAATAGTAAATTTGGCTCTGACTATTCATTATTCAAGAACACGGTTCAGCTTCGTCAGCAAATAGAAAAGCTGTTCCCCGCCCCTAGAATGGCTGGATCTCCCAGTTCAAGTTTTGGGTTTCAGTGGAACATATGGGATCTAAGAAGAAGAAGACTCCCACAAAGCAGAACTTCTATAACCAAATGGTTAAAATACATAGTGTTTATTGATGGTAACACACCCACAAAATCACATCTCCCCTTGAACAAATTACTTATTTTTCCAGTTGGTGAAAATGAAAATTTAATATAAGCTTCAGCATACTGAAATAAGAAATTTTCTAAATACAGTTAATTTAAAATTCTGTACCGTTTCTGAAATAATCAAGTTTATCATCACTATTCCTCTCTCAGCATCTCATTCTGTCTTCATTCAGGCATTGGGTGTCAGATGAATGATCCAATATACCTTATGGGGGGGGGGCTCCTTTTTCCTAGAAGATGTATTAGAGCTCCCTCTATTAAAACTACCGGAAATCCTGTCTCTCTACTTGAAGAATTTGTGTAAAAGGCAGTTATTTTGTTTGTACTCTAATCAGTTATTTGAGTGAGCGCTAATACATCTGCTAGGAATGGGAGCCCCCTATAAGATATATTGGAATTGGATCATTCATCCGACACCCAACTGCTGCATGAAGACAGAATGAAGTGAAAGAGATGCTGAGAGAGGAATATTTAAAACTTGATTATTTCAGAAACGATGCAGAATTTTTAATTGACTGTATTTAGTAAGTTTCTTACTTCAGTATAAGGAAGCTTATATTAATTTTTTATTTTTGCAATAGTTCCCCTTCAATATGTTCAACGGTCTCCAGTAGTTCACCTTTAAATTAACTTTTAGTACAACATAGACACTGAGACAAGTTGCCATTAGTCTTTTTTTTTTTGTTTTTTTTCAACAGCTCTCCAATTGGAATTTTAGGGACCAGTTTATCCTAACAACCAGGAGAGACTCGACTATGACTAGGAAAAGCCTGAATAGAAGAAATAAGGGGGAAAAAATACATCATAACATTTAAGCCTCATAGAGTGATCGTTTTTTGTTGCCGAGGTTAGTGCCCCTCTTTTAAAGACCAGTAAGAGGCTGAAGTAGAAGAGAAATCATTTAAAAACTACAAAAATGAAGACCAATTGAAAAGTTGTTCAGAATAAGATCATCCTAGAAAGTACTAAAACTTGACTCGGAGGTGAATCAACTCTATAAGACATGTACGTGTAATTATTTTCAGCGGTATCTGTATAGCTCTTTATATTCTGACACAGTGCAGCAGAAGCCATCTGGAGGAGAACGGTCTTCTGCTTCATAGTTTCAGCAATCAAAACCAGAGAATAGAAAGGGATACTGTATATGGCTTTCGGTAGCAATGACATTGGTAATTTTCACATTTCACCCAAGCTCTTAGAATAAGCTATGAATGTATATTGAGGACAAAGGAGCCCGTCTGCTGCGCAACCTTAGGGTGGCAAATACTTACTGTGTATATAGGATCTCTGAAATGCATGAAGCAATGTTTTCTTGTTCAGATGTTAGTTTCCATAGAGCACCATAGAAGAGAAGAGGATTACAATACCACAATAATCAAACACACACACACTGTGTAATTATAGGATAAGCACCATCTCCTTTATAACTGTCATATAACACATTAGCCTGTTATATTATATGATCATCTTATTTAAATCTCCAGGGACGTAACTGGGACATCCCAGGCCCTCCCCACCCACCAATACTGTTGTAATTAATCTCTCTGGGTCCCTCTCTCCCTATATTTAAGTCACTGATGATCTCTCAGCTCAGAAAAGAAAAATGATTGTTTAAAGCAATAATATTAAAAGTATTGTATAATATTTATATATACCCTTATTGTAAACTAGTAGGACAACAGAGACCACCAAGGCAGCAGCCATGTCCGACCCTGGCCATACACGAGCCAATATAAGATGCAGACAGATTAAGTCGCCAGCTTATTGGGCAGTGTATGGGGCCCTCCAACAAGTACCCCCCGATTGATATCTAGCAAAATTCAGGCAGATGTCAATCGACCAGGTTAAAAAATCCTGTTGGCCCTACATGCGGAGTTGGATCTCTGCATGTAGGGCCACCTTTAGACTTATCCCCACCAGATACTGTATATCATGATCAGGGTAAATGAAAGTCTTCATAGACGTTAATACTAAAGCTTGCTTGCCCTATAGAATATTGGGAAAAGGAATGTATAGGCCACTTCTAATCTCATTATGTGACTATGGACCTAAAGTACTATCAATATCTTCCTCATGACCTGCATCTCTATTGCACAATTGCCTTTTTATAAGGGTGGAGAACAGAGGAAATTACTTTTACAGTCTGCCATAAAGCACCAAGTATTGGGAAACAAAGGAAGGAAGGAGGTCCCCGCCCCATAGAGCTTCACAGTCACAATCTTAAGGGGGAAAAAATTAACAATTAGACTTTATAGGGGTAATTTACAATGAGGAACAGAGTGCTACCAAGCCCAAAAAGGGCTGCAATCAGCCTTTTTTTGCACACTGTGCAAAGTGCAAAAATAGATTTTCTTTAAACCCCTGCACCCTGCACAGCCAGGGTCGGACTGGGACAACCAGTGGGCCTGGTCGACCCAGACGTGTTCCCCACGTGATACCTTGTGCACTGCCCGCTTAACCTCCCCCCAGGGAAACAAGGCACACGCCCCATTCTAAATTTACAAGGTCACTTTGTTGTATTCCTAGGGTACAGGTCACGCCTCCAGCATTGTGCTGTGCCATAAACACATTTATAGCTAATGCTACATTTAAGAAGCCGCTGCTAGATTTACTAGACATATTGGGAATATTTTACTTGCATCCCCTCCAGTTGATACTGGACTACAGCTCCTAGCAGTTGTGACAAGTGAGAGTGATGGAAATTTTAATCCAATCAGAGGCGACATCTGCAGGTCAGATTAAAGGTGTGGTTCACCTTCAGGTTAACTTCTAGTATGTTATAGAATGGTCAGTTTTAAGCAACTTTTCAATTGGTCTTCATAATTTATTTTTTATAGTTTTTGAATTATTTGCCTTCTTCTCCTGACTCTTTCTAGCTTTCAAAAGGGGGTCACTGACCCCCTCTAAAAACAAAACCTCTCTAAAGCTACACATTTGTTATTGCTACTTTTTATTACTCATCTTTCTGTTCCGATCCTCCGCTATTAATATTCCATATTCTAATTCAAATCAATGCATGGTTGCTAGGGTAATTTGAACCCTAGCAAAAGAAGCTGCTGATTAAAAAGCCAAATAACACAAAATAATAAAAACCAATTGCAAATTGTCTCAGAATATTGCTCCCTGAATCATACTAAAAGTTAACTCAAAGGTGAACAACCAATATTTGCAATATTTGGGGCCTGTGCTTGCAGAATGTGTATGAGGGTCACAAACTCTCTCTCCCGAATCCCTTCTTCTCTCCTTTCCACAAGCAGCCTGACTAATCTGGGCCAGCCATAGGAGACAACACCCTTCCTTGCCGCGGAGAGAGTGCCTAAAAAATTATTTGCTGTTGGGCCCAGCAATATTTAGTTAGCCAATGGCCTTCTCATTTGTCCTTAAAGGGAACAATGATGCTTTGACTAGAAGCGTCACATCAGGCTATGCAGATATATAAAGTAGTTGAAATACCTAGTCTGCCAGTGATGCCCACTGGCACATGGACTAGCCTGCGGACTGCGCCTATGTCACTGCTACCCTGGCAAAAGCCCAGAAAACAACAAAACCTATTCAGTGCTGAGAGCACCGTTTCACCTACAGTTTATATTTAATTGCAGTCATTCCAACTACTTGCATATAAATCTCTAACGCCTGGGCCCCCCTGCAGCCACATGATCTGCTTCCCCTCCTTCAGGCCCACCAGTCTGCCACATGGACATAAGTGGAAATATCTAGGGTTTCTTACAAAATGATAGGCCGTTACCCAAAGACATGGATTCAAGTATATACCTGTATATATATATATATATATATATATATATATATACAGTCTGTTGAGTGAGCGCACTCTTACCGGATTTCAAACGAAGTGGGTGCGTTGGTCAAAGTATTCTTGTACACAGTAGTAAAAGGACCCGCACTCCAAGTTTTATGTGAAAAAAGTGCTGAATTTTATTCACACATGCATATCCAACGTTTCGGTCCACACTGGGACCTTTCTCAAGGACAAATAGCAGGTGCATCAACAAGTGTTTAAATCCCTTTTGAAATTGGCGCCAAGCATGACGTCATAGGCAAGAAAAAAATCCCTCAAGAAGCAAACAGTACATTCGTATAGTGCTTGTTAACAAAAAAAGCGTAATACATACATTTCACCACTAGGTGTCACCTTCGTGCTGATGGTGGCAGTGTTCATTTGTGACAAATGTGTCCATTTAAAAAAACATTTAGTATCCATTCAAGAAGTGCTTCTGAATGATCTGCAAAATTATACAAATGTATCTACATGTTACTTATTTTAAGGCAAACATAGAAACATCTATGAATGTACTGTTTGCTTCTTGTGGGATTTTTTTCTTGCCTATGACGTCATGCTTGGCGCCAATTTCAAAAGGGATTTAAACACTTGTTGATGCACCTGCTATTTGTCCTTGAGAAAGGTCCCAGTGTGGACCGAAACGTTGGATATGCATGTGTGAATAAAATTCAGCACTTTTTTCACATAAAACTTGGAGTGCGGGTCCTTTTACTACTGTATATATATATATATATATATATATATATATATATATATAAATCCAAATGTTGCGACACGCACTCCGGATATATTCAATAGACTTTATTATATCATCTTAAAAAGGCATCAACGTTTCGGTCCACGGTCTAGGACCATTGTCAAGATGCATATACTCGTACTACAATCACAGAACAAATACAACATTTATAAAAGTTTAAAATTCCCGCCCTCATGGTGACATCACACTTCCTGTTAATCATATGTAACCAATAAAGGATAAATGTTTTGGGAAGCATTGAAGCACAATTATTTTTATATATATAAAAAAGTATTGTTTTATCGTTTTGGGAGAAAGCAACTATAAGAGCAATATTCATTTAGACCTTTTGGAGATATTGTGTCCAATGTTTTTATCCAATATGTTTCACGTTGGAGTAAGAGTCGAGATCGATCCCCTCCACGTTTAGGCATAGGAACATGATCAATGGCTGTAAATTTAAAAGTCGGCAATCGGTGGCCTGCCTCCAAGAAATGTTTTGCCACCGGTTTGGTGGATGTTTGGTCACGAAAGGCCACTTTAATCGCCGACCTATGGGCATCCATTCGGAGCCGCAACATTAGGTCTGTTTTGCCAATGTATGACAATCCACATGGACATGTGATAAGATATATCACATATGTGGTGGTACATGTGATGTGGTGGCGTATTTGGTATCTATGTCCAGTATGAGGATGTACAAAGCTAGTCGCAGGTAACATAGATCTGCACGATAGGCAGGTGGGGCACCTAAAACATCCTGGTTTTTGTGTAGATAACCACATAGCAGTAGTCTGTTTTACACTGTAACAATGTACCGGGTCACTTAAAACTAAAAGATCACGAAGGTTTTGACCCCGTCTGAAACCCAACATCGGCGGTTTAGGACAAATTCGTCCCATTGAATCATCAGCTGCAATGATCTTCCAATTGCTTTTCAATGCATGCTTTATCGGAAATGACAAATTATTAAAACATGTAGATAGAATTAAGGGACTTTTTTTATCACTAGTGTCCTGATATAATTCCGACATCTTAGACCTAGCTCTATGAAGTGCATTGTCAAGAACCTTATTGTCATAACCACGTTCTCTGAAGCGCTCCCTCATTTGTGTCAATTGCGATTCACATATAGCTGGATTTGAGTTATTCCTTAATACTCTGCAAAACTGGGACACTGGTAAGGAGCGCTTCAGAGCTGGTGCATGACAACTTGTCGCGTGGAGGAGAGTGTTGCGATCTGTAGGTTTACGGAAGAGAGAATACTCAATTTTATCACCCAGAAGATTTAAATGCAAATCTAGAAATTGTATTTGACTCCCACAATTGGCCGTAAATTTAATACATTCCGAAGTTTTATTTATCTCATCAACCATCTGATCAAAACTACACTTGTCACCCTTCCAAATTAGTATAATGTCATCGATGAACCGTTTGTACATCATAATGTTCTCACCGAATTTAGAAAGTATGTGTTGCCTCTCAAATTGGTACATAAATAGATTAGCATATGAGGGCGCCATCGGCGCCCCCATCGCGGTCCCCGATACCTGTTGATAGTAGTTAGTTTCAAATCGGAAATAATTGAAAGTCAAACACATTTGAAGTAATTCGATTACAAAATGGATTGGGGGACCAATATAATTTACGTAATCAATGAGTGACTTTTCAATAGCTCTTAATCCCTGATGATGTGGAATACTGGTGTAAAGGCTCACTACATCAATCGTGGCTAGGATTTTTGGAACATCATCAGTCAAATTCAAATCGGATAAGATCTGGATAAAATGTGGGGTGTCACGTAAATATGATGTAGTAGACTGAACAATAGGTTGCAACAGGTTATCTAAATAAATGCCCAAAGGATGCAATAGACCATCTCTGGCTGAAACTATTGGTCTCCCTGGTGGCGCTGTAAGGCTTTTATGAACTTTGGGTAAAGAATACAAAACCGGACAAATTGGGTGATTTTGGGTAAGGTAATCACATAAAGATTTAGTAATCCACCCATTGCTCAATGCCATATTTAACAATGAATCAACTTTGGCTTTAAACGTCCAAACAGGGTCACCAGACAGTATCTTATATGTGGCAGTATCAGCCAATTGTCCCAATATTTCCATTTGGTAATCTTTGTAATTTAACAGGACTATACCGCCTCCTTTATCCGCAGGGCGGATTACAAGTGAGGAATCTCCACGTAATGTATCAATTGCATCCCGCTCATTTTTAGATAAGTTACTATGCGAAAAGGATTTGTTTAGAGTTAATGAGTCCACCTCTTTGTCCATGTCCGGTTTTGTATTCTTTACCCAAAGTTCATAAAAGCCTTACAGCGCCACCAGGGAGACCAATAGTTTCAGCCAGAGATGGTCTATTGCATCCTTTGGGCATTTATTTAGATAACCTGTTGCAACCTATTGTTCAGTCTACTACATCATATTTACGTGACACCCCACATTTTATCCAGATCTTATCCGATTTGAATTTGACTGATGATGTTCCAAAAATCCTAGCCACGATTGATGTAGTGAGCCTTTACACCAGTATTCCACATCATCAGGGATTAAGAGCTATTGAAAAGTCACTCATTGATTACGTAAATTATATTGGTCCCCCAATCCATTTTGTAATTGAATTACTTCAAATGTGTTTGACTTTCAATTATTTCCGATTTGAAACTAACTACTATCAACAGGTATCGGGGACCGCGATGGGGGCGCCGATGGCGCCCTCATATGCTAATCTATTTATGTACCAATTTGAGAGGCAACACATACTTTCTAAATTCGGTGAGAACATTATGATGTACAAACGGTTCATCGATGACATTATACTAATTTGGAAGGGTGACAAGTGTAGTTTTGATCAGATGGTTGATGAGATAAATAAAACTTCGGAATGTATTAAATTTACGGCCAATTGTGGGAGTCAAATACAATTTCTAGATTTGCATTTAAATCTTCTGGGTGATAAAATTGAGTATTCTCTCTTCCGTAAACCTACAGATCGCAACACTCTCCTCCACGCGACAAGTTGTCATGCACCAGCTCTGAAGCGCTCCTTACCAGTGTCCCAGTTTTGCAGAGTATTAAGGAATAACTCAAATCCAGCTATATGTGAATCGCAATTGACACAAATGAGGGAGCGCTTCAGAGAACGTGGTTATGACAATAAGGTTCTTGACAATGCACTTCATAGAGCTAGGTCTAAGATGTCGGAATTATATCAGGACACTAGTGATAAAAAAAGTCCCTTAATTCTATCTACATGTTTTAATAATTTGTCATTTCCGATAAAGCATGCATTGAAAAGCAATTGGAAGATCATTGCAGCTGATGATTCAATGGGACGAATTTGTCCTAAACCGCCGATGTTGGGTTTCAGACGGGGTCAAAACCTTCGTGATCTTTTAGTTTTAAGTGACCCGGTACATTGTTACAGTGTAAAACAGACTACTGCTATGTGGTTATCTACACAAAAAC
This sequence comes from Xenopus laevis, assembly GCF_017654675.1. Lineage (NCBI taxonomy): Eukaryota > Metazoa > Chordata > Amphibia > Anura > Pipidae > Xenopus > Xenopus laevis. Next base: position 37,039,961 of record NC_054386.1, on the reverse strand, counting down.
CAGGATGTTTTAGGTGCCCCACCTGCCTATCGTGCAGATCTATGTTACCTGCGACTAGCTTTGTACATCCTCATACTGGACATAGATACCAAATACGCCACCACATCACATGTACCACCACATATGTGATATATCTTATCACATGTCCATGTGGATTGTCATACATTGGCAAAACAGACCTAATGTTGCGGCTCCGAATGGATGCCCATAGGTCGGCGATTAAAGTGGCCTTTCGTGACCAAACATCCACCAAACCGGTGGCAAAACATTTCTTGGAGGCAGGCCACCGATTGCCGACTTTTAAATTTACAGCCATTGATCATGTTCCTATGCCTAAACGTGGAGGGGATCGATCTCGACTCTTACTCCAACGTGAAACATATTGGATAAAAACATTGGACACAATATCTCCAAAAGGTCTAAATGAATATTGCTCTTATAGTTGCTTTCTCCCAAAACGATAAAACAATACTTTTTTTATATATATAAAAATAATTGTGCTTCAATGCTTCCCAAAACATTTATCCTTTATTGGTTACATATGATTAACAGGAAGTGTGATGTCACCCATGAGGGCGGGAATTTTAAACTTTTATAAATGTTGTATTTGTTCTGTGATTGTAGTACGAGTATATGCATCTTGACAATGGTCCTAGACCGTGGACCGAAACGTTGATGCCTTTTTAAGATGATATAATAAAGTCTATTGAATATATCCGGAGTGCGTGTCGCAACATTTGGATTTACATTGTTTCAACATTGACACTGCACCTGGTAATCGTTACGGCCAGATGAGCGAGTGCGGACGCCAAGGACAGAGTATATATATATATATATATATATATATATATATATATATATATATATATTTGTTTTAAATAAACAGGTATAGGATCCGTTATCCGAAAACGTGTTATCCAGAAAGCTCAGAATTTACGGAAAGGCAGTCTCTGTCATGGGAAAAAATGAATCAGTTAATAGTGCTGCTCCAGCAGAATTCTGCACTGAAATCCATTTCTCAAAAGAGCAAACAGATTTTTTTATATTCAATTTTGAAATCTGACATGGGGCTAGACATATTGTCAATTTCCCAGCTGCCCCAAGTCATGTGCTCTGATAAACTTCAATCACTCTTTACTGCAAGTTGGTGTGATATCACCCCCCTCCCTTTCCCCCCCCCCAGGAGCCAAACAAAAGAACAATGGGAAGGTAACCAGATAGCAGCTCCCTAACACAAGATAACAGCTGCCTGGTAGAGCTAATAATGACACTCAATAGTAAAAACCCATGTCTCACTGAGACACATTCAGTTACATTGAGAAGGAAAAACAGCAGCCTGCCAGAAAGCATTTCTCTCCAAAGTGCAGGCACAAGTCACATGACCAGGGGCAGCTGGGAAATTGACAAAATGTCTAGCCCCATGTCAGATTTCAAAATTGAATATAAAAAAATTTGTTTGCTCTTTTGTGAAATGGATTTCAGTGCAGAATTCTGCTGGAGTAGCACTATTAACTGATGCGTTTTGAAAAAAACATGTTTTCCAGTGACAGGATCTGCAGGTATGGGACCTGTTATTCAGAATGTTTTCTCTAGTGCATGCAGGTATGGGACCTGTAAGTCAGAATGGTTTCTCCAGTGTGCGCAGGTATGGGACCTGTTATCCAGAATGGTTTCTCCAATAAATGCAGGTATGGGACCTGTTATCCGGAATGGTTTCTCCAATAAATGCAGGTATGGGACCTGTTATCTGGAATGGTTTCTCCAATAAATGCAGGTATGGGACCAGTTATCCAGAATGGTTTCGGTATGGGATCTGTTATCCAGAATGGTTTCTACAGTGCACACAAGTATGGAACCTGTTATCAAGAATGGTTTCTCCAGTACATGCAGATATGGGACCTGTAACCTAGAATAGTTTCTCCAGTACATGCAGGTATGGGACCTGTTATCTAGAAAGTTATCCAGAATGGTTTCTCCAGTGCACACAAGTATGGAACCTGTTATCCAGAATGGTTTCTCCAGTACACGCAGGTATGGGACCTATTATCCAGAATGGTTTCTCCAGTGTGCGCAGGTATTGGCCATACTAACCTGAATACTTTCTCCAGTGCACGCAGGTATGGGACCTGTTATCCAGAATGGTTTCTCCAATGCATGCAGGTATGGGACCTGTTAGCCAAAATAGTTTCTTTGGTGGATGCAGGTATGGAACCTGCTATCCAGAATGGTTTCTCCAGTGTGTGCAGGTATGGGACCTGTTATCCAGAATGTTTTCTCTAGTGCATGCAGGTATGGGACCTGTAAGTCAGAATGGTTTCTCCAGTGAGCGCAGGTATGGGACCTGTTATCCAGAATAGTTTCTTTGGTGCATTGCCCCAGGGGCAATGGGGCAAGTGTAATAAGAGGCAAAACCATTTGCAAGTGAATGTTGGGCAGAGAGTAGAAGGGTGTGAGCAGGAAACAGGCAGTCTGTATGGACCAATCACAGTGAGAGGAGGGGGAAGTCTTCCTGTGTTGCCCTTGCAGGGGCGCTCCACCAATGAGGCGAGCTGAGCCGCTCGCCTCAGGCGGCAGCGCCAGACAGGATTCCAGGTGCGGCAAAAAGCCGCTCCTGCACCTTTAAGAGCCGAATTTCCGGTTTCTAAACCGGAAATTCGGCTGCGCTATTGCGAGAGAGCAATCGTGTTCCTGCCTCCCCTCGCCGACAGGTAAGTCGGTGCGGGGGCGGCAATGCAGGAGCCGCCTCAGGCGGCTCCTTCCCCAGAAACGGCGCTGCGCCCTTGTAGGTTTCAGGGCTCAAGTACAACCTACCCCCCCACACACACACCTCTTACTGTACACACATTACATTTCTCCAGTGAATGCAAGTATGGGACCTGTTATCCAGAATGGTTTCTTTGTTGGATGCAGGTATAGGACCTGTTATCCAGAATGGTTTCTCCAATACATGCAGGTATGGGACCTGTTATCCAGAATGGTTTCTCCAATACATGCAGGTATGGGACCTGTTATCCAGAATGGTTTCTCCAATACATGCAGGTATGGGACCTGTTTTCCAGAATGGCTTCTCTAGTACACGCAAGTATGGGACCTGTTATCCGGAATGGTTTCTCCAATAAATGCAGGTATGGGACCTGTTATCCAGAATTGTTTCTCCAATAAATTCAGGTATGGGACCTGTTATCCAGAATGGTTCTACAGTGCACACAAGTATGGAACCTGTTATCCAGAATTGTTTCTCCAGTGTGCACAGGTATGGGACCTGTTATCTGGAATGGTTTCTCCAATGCATGCAGGTATAGGACCTGTTAGCCAGAATGGTTTCTTTAGTGTGCGCAGGTATGGGACCTGTTATCCAGAATGGTTTCTCCAGTGCACACAATTATGGAACCTGTTATCCAGAATGGTTTCTCCAGTACACACCAGTATGGAACCTGTTATCCAGAATGGTTTCTCCAGTGCACGCAGGTATGGGACCTGTTATCCAGAATGGTTTCTGCAGTGCACGCAAGTATGGGACCTCTTATCCAGCATGGTTTCTCCAGTACACACAAGTATGGAACCTCTTATCCAGAATGGTTTCTCCAGTGCACACAAGTATCGAACCTGTTATCCAGAATGTTCTCTCCAGTGCACGCAGGTATAGGACCTGTTATCCAGAATGGTTTCTCCAGTGTGTGCAGGTATTGGCCATACTATCCTGAATACTTTTTCCAGTGCAGGCAAGTATGGGAACTGTTATCCGAAATCGATTCTCCAATGCATGCAGGTATGGGACCTGTTATCCAGAATGGTTTTTTCAGTGCACGCAAGTATGGGACCTCTTATCTAGCATGGTTTCTTTAGTACACACAAGTATGGAACCTCTTATCCAGAATGGTTTCTCCAGTACACACAAGTATGGAACCTCTTATCCAGAATGGTTTCTCCAATACATGCAGGTATGGGACATCCAGAATGGCTTCTCTAGTACACGCAAGTATGGGACCTGTTATCCGGAATGGTTTCTCCAATAAATGCAGGTATGGGACCTCTTATCCAGAATTGTTTCTCCAATAAATTCAGGTATGGGACCTGTTATCCAGAATGGTTCTACAGTGCACACAAGTATGGAACCTGTTATCCAGAATGGGTTCTCCAGTACATGCAAGTATGGGACCTGTTATCCAGAATGGTTGCTCCAGTGTGCACAGGTATGGGACCTGTTATCTAGAATGGTTTCTCCAATGCATGCAGGTATAGGACCTGTTAGCCAGAATGGTTTCTTCAGTGTGCGCAGGTATGGGACCTGTTATCCCGAATGGTTTCTCCAGTGCACACAATTATGGAACCTGTTATCCAGAATGGTTTCTCCAGTACACACCAGTATGGAACCTGTTATCCAGAATGGTTTCTCCAGTGCACGCAGGTATGGGACCTGTTATCCAGAATGGTTTCTGCAAGTATGGGACCTCTTATCCAGCATGGTTTCTCCAGTACACACAAGTATGGAACCTCTTATCCAGAATGGTTTCTCCAGTGTACACAAGTATCGAACCTGTTATCCAGAATGGTCTCTCCAGTGCACGCAGGTATAGGACCTGTTATCCAGAATGGTTTCTCCAGTGTGCGCAGGTATTGGCCATACTATCCTTTTTCCAGTGCACACAAGTATGGGACCTGTTATCCGAAATCGATTCTCCAATGCATGCAGGTATGGGACCTGTTATCCAGAATGGGTTTTTCAGTGCACGCAAGTATGGGACCTCTTATCTAGCATGGTTTCTTTAGTACACACGAGTATGGAACCTCTTATCCAGAATGGTTTCTCCAGTACACACAAGTATGGAACCTCTTATCCAGAATAGTTTCTCCAGTACACACAAGTATGGAACCTCTTATCCAGAATGGTTTCTCCAGTGCACACAAGTATGGAACCTGTTATCCAGAATGGTTTCTCTAGTGTATGCAGGTATGGTACATCTTATCCAGAATGGTTTATCCAGTACATGCAAGTATGGGACCTGTTATCCAGAATGGTTGCTCCAGTGCATGCAGTTATGGGACCTGTAATCCAGAATGGTTTCTCCAGTACACGCAAGATGGGACCTGTTATCCAGAATAGTTTCTCCAGTACATGCAGGTATGGAACCTGTTATCTAGAAAGTTATCCAGAATGGTTTCTCCAGTGCATACAATTATGGAACCTGTTATCCAGCATGGATTCTCCAGTACACGCAAGTATGTGACATGCTTTCCAAAATGGCTGCTCCAGTGCATGCAGGTATGGGACCTGTTAGCCAGAATAGTTTCTTTGGTGGATGCAGGCATGGGACCTGTTATCCAGAATGGTTTCTCCAGTACACGCAAGTATGGGACCTGTTATCCAGAATGGTCTCTCCCGTGCACGCAGGTATGGGACCTGTTATCCAGAATGGTTTCTCCAGTGTGCGCAGGTATTGGCCATACTATCCTGAATACTTTTTCCAGTGCAGGCAAGTATAGGACCTGTTACCCGAAATCGATTCTCCAATGCATGCAGGTATGGGGCCTGTTATCCAGAATGGTTTTTTCAGTGCACGCAAGTATGGGACCTCTTATCTAGCATGGTTTCTTTAGTACACACAAGTATGGAACCTCTTATCCAGAATGGTTTCTCCAGTACACACAAGTATGGAACCTCTTATCCAGAATGGTTTCTCCAGTGCACACAAGTATGGAACCTGTCATCCAGAATGGTTTCTCCAGTACACACCAGTATTGAACCTGTTATCCAGAATGGTTTCTCCAGTGCACGCAGGTATGGGACCTCTTATCCAGAATGGTTTCTGCAGTGCACGCAAGTATGGGACCTCTTATCCAGCATGGTTTCTCCAGTACACACAAGTATCGAACCTGTTATCCAGAATGGACTCTCCAGTGCACGCAGGTATGGGACCTGTTATCCAGAATGGTTTCTCCAGTGTGCGCAGGTATTGGCCATACTACCCTGAATACTTTTTCCAGAGCACGCAAGTATGGGACCTGTTATCCAAAATGGTTTCTCCAATGCATGCAGGTATGGGACCTGTTATCCAAAATGGTTTCTACAATGCATGCAGGTATGGGACCGGTTATCCAGAATGGTTTCTCCAGTGCACGCAAGTATGGGACCTCTTATCCAGCATGGTTCTTTAGTACACACAAGTATGGAACCTCTTATCCAGAATGGTTTCTGCAGTACACACAAGTATGGAACCTCTTATCCAGAATGGTTTCTCCTGTGCACACAAGTATGGAACCTGTTATTCAGAATGGTTTCTCTAGTGTATGCAGGTATGGTACCTCTTATCCAGAATGGTTTTTCCAGTACATGCAAGTATGGGACCTGTTATCCAGAATGGTTGCTCCAGTGCATGCAGGTATGGGACCTGTAATCCAGAATGGTTTCTCCAGTACACGCAAGATGGGACCTGTTATCCAGAATAGTGTCTCCAGTACTTGCAGGTATGGGACCTGTTATCCAGAAAGTTATCCAGAATGGTTTCTCCAGTGCATACAAGTATGGAACCTGTTATCCAGAATGGTTTCTCCAGTACATGCAAGTATGGGACCTGTTATCCAGAATGGTTTCTCCAGTGTTAACAGGTATGGGACCTGTTATCTAGAATGGTTTCTCCAATGCATGCAGGTATAGGACCTGTTAGCCAGAATGGTTTCTCCAGTGTGCGCAGGTATGGGACCTGTTATCCAGAATGGTTTCTCCAGTGCACACAATTATGGAACCTGTTATCCAGAATGGTTTCTCCAGTACACACCAGTATGGAACCTGTTATCCAGAATGGTTTCTCCAGTGCACGCAGGTATGGGACCTGTTATCCAGAATTGTTTCTGCAGTGCACGCAAGTATGGGACCTCTTATACAGCATGATTTCTCCAGTACACACAAGTAAGGAACCTCTTATCCAGAATGGTTTCTCCAGTGCACACAAGTATCGAACCTGTTATCCAGAATGGTCTCTCCAGTGCACGCAGGTATGGGACCTGTTATCCAGAATGGTTTCTCCAGTGTGCGCAGGTATTGGCCATACTACCCTGAATACTTTTTCCAGTGCACGCAAGTATGGGACCTGTTATCCAAAATGGTTTCTCCAATGCATGAAGGTATGGGACCTGTTATCCAGAATGGTTTCTCCAGTGCACGCAAGTATGGGACCTCTTATCCAGCATGGTTTCTCCAGTACACACAAGTAAGGAACCTCTTATCCAGAATGGTTTCTCCAGTGCACACAAGTATCGACCCTGTTATCCAGAATGGTCTCTCCAGTGCACGCAGGTATGGGACCTGTTATCCAGAATGGTTTCTCCAATAAATGCAGGTATGGGACCTGTTATCCAGAATGGTTTCTCCAATACATGCAGGTATGGGACCTGTTATCCAGAATGGTTTCTCCAATAAATGCAGGTATGGGACATCCAGAATGGCTTCTCTAGTACACGCAAGTATGGGACCTGTTATCCGGAATGGTTTCTCCAATAAATGCAGGTATGGGACCTGTTATCCAGAATTGTTTCTCCAATAAATTCAGGTATGGGACCTGTTATCCAGAATGGTTCTACAGTGCACACAAGTATGGAACCTGTTATCCAGAATGGTTTCTCCAGTGTGCACAGGTATGGGACCTGTTTTCTAGAATTGTTTCTCCAATGCATGCAGGTATAGGACCTGTTAGTCAGAATGGTTTCTTTAGTGTGCGCAGGTATGGGACCTGTTATCCAGAATGGTTTCTCCAGTGCACACAATTATGGAACCTGTTATCCAGAATGGTTTCTCCAGTACATGCAAGTATGGGACCTGTTATCCAGAATGGTTGCTCCAGTGTGCACAGGTATGGGACCTGTTATCTAGAATGGTTTCTCCAATGCATGCAGGTATAGGACCTGTTAGCCAGAATGGTTTCTTCAGTGTGCGTAGGTATGGGACCTGTTATCCAGAATGGTTTCTCCAGTGCACACAATTATGGAACCTGTTATCCAGAATGGTTTCTCCAGTACACACCAGTATGGAACCTGTTATCCAGAATGGTTTCTCCAGTGCACGCAGGTATGGGACCTGTTATCCAGAATGGTTTCTGCAGTGCACGCAAGTATGGGACCTCTTATCCAGCATGGTTTCTCCAATACACACAAGTAAGGAACCTCTTATCCAGAATGGTTTCTTCAGTGCACACAAGTATCGAACCTGTTATCCAGAATGGTCTCTCCAGTGCACGCAGGTATAGGACCCGTTATCCAGAATGGTTTCTCCAGTGTGCGCAGGTATTGGCCATACTATCCTGAATACTTTTTCCAGTGCACGCAAGTATGGGATCTGTTATCCGAAATCGATTCTCCAATGCATGCAGGTATAGGACCTGTTAGCCAGAATGGTTTCTTCAGTGTGCGTAGGTATGGGACCTGTTATCCAGAATGGTTTCTCCAGTGCACACAATTATGGAACCTGTTATCCAGAATGGTTTCTCCAGTACACACCAGTATGGAACCTGTTATCCAGAATGGTTTCTCCAGTGCACGCAGGTATGGGACCTGTTATCCAGAATGGTTTCTGCAGTGCACGCAAGTATGGGACCTCTTATCCAGCATGGTTTCTCCAATACACACAAGTAAGGAACCTCTTATCCAGAATGGTTTCTTCAGTGCACACAAGTATCGAACCTGTTATCCAGAATGGTCTCTCCAGTGCACGCAGGTATAGGACCCGTTATCCAGAATGGTTTCTCCAGTGTGCGCAGGTATTGGCCATACTATCCTGAATACTTTTTCCAGTGCACGCAAGTATGGGATCTGTTATCCGAAATCGATTCTCCAATGCATGCAGGTATGGGACCTGTTATCCAGAATGTTTTTTTTCAGTGCACGCAAGTATGGGACCTCTTATCTAGCATGGTTTCTTTAGTACACACAAGTATGGAACCTCTTATCCAGAATGGTTTCTCCAGTACACACAAGTATGGAACCTCTTATCCAGAATGGTTTCTCCAGTGCACACAAGTATGGAACCTGTTATCCAGAATGGTTTCTCCAGTACACACCAGTATGGAACCTGTTATCCAGAATGGTTTCTCCAGTGCACGCAGCTATGGGACCTGTTATCCAGAATGGTTTCTGCAGTGCACGCAAGTATGGGACCTCTTATCCAGCATGGTTTCTCCAGTACACACAGGTATGGAACCTCTTATCCAGAATGGTTTCTCCAGTGCACACAAGTATCGAACCTGTTATCCAGAATGGAATCTCCAGTACACACAAGTAAGGAACCTCTTATCCAGAATGGTTTCTCCAGTGCACACAAGTATCGAACCTATTATCCAGAATGGTCTCTCCAGTGCACGCAGGTATGGGACCTGTTATCCAGAATGGTTTCTCCAATAAATGCCGGTATGGGACCTGTTATCCAGAATGGTTTCTCCAATACATGCAGGTATGGGACCTGTTATCCAGAATGGTTTCTCCAATAAATGCAGGTATGGGACATCCAGAATGGCTTCTCTAGTACACGCAAGTATGGGACCTGTTATCCGGAATGGTTTCTCCAATAAATGCAGGTATGGGACCTGTTATCCAGAATTGTTTCTCCAATAAATTCAGGTATGGGACCTGTTATCCAGAATGGTTCTACAGTGCACACAAGTATGGAACCTGTTATCCAGAATGGTTTCTCCAGTGTGCACAGGTATGGGACCTGTTTTCTAGAATTGTTTCTCCAATGCATGCAGGTATAGGACCTGTTAGCCAGAATGGTTTCTTTAGTGTGCGCAGGTATGGGACCTGTTATCCAGAATGGTTTCTCCAGTGCACACAATTATGGAACCTGTTATCCAGAATGGTTTCTCCAGTACATGCAAGTATGGGACCTGTTATCCAGAATGGTTGCTCCAGTGTGCACAGGTATGGGACCTGTTATCTAGAATGGTTTCTCCAATGCATGCAGGTATAGGACCTGTTAGCCAGAATGGTTTCTTCAGTGTGCGTAGGTATGGGACCTGTTATCCAGAATGGTTTCTCCAGTGCACACAATTATGGAACCTGTTATCCAGAATGGTTTCTCCAGTACACACCAGTATGGAACCTGTTATCCAGAATGGTTTCTCCAGTGCACGCAGGTATGGGACCTGTTATCCAGAATGGTTTCTGCAGTGCACGCAAGTATGGGACCTCTTATCCAGCATGGTTTCTCCAATACACACAAGTAAGGAACCTCTTATCCAGAATGGTTTCTTCAGTGCACACAAGTATCGAACCTGTTATCCAGAATGGTCTCTCCAGTGCACGCAGGTATAGGACCCGTTATCCAGAATGGTTTCTCCAGTGTGCGCAGGTATTGGCCATACTATCCTGAATACTTTTTCCAGTGCACGCAAGTATGGGATCTGTTATCCGAAATCGATTCTCCAATGCATGCAGGTATGGGACCTGTTATCCAGAATGTTTTTTTTCAGTGCACGCAAGTATGGGACCTCTTATCTAGCATGGTTTCTTTAGTACACACAAGTATGGAACCTCTTATCCAGAATGGTTTCTCCAGTACACACAAGTATGGAACCTCTTATCCAGAATGGTTTCTCCAGTGCACACAAGTATGGAACCTGTTATCCAGAATGGTTTCTCCAGTACACACCAGTATGGAACCTGTTATCCAGAATGGTTTCTCCAGTGCACGCAGTTATGGGACCTGTTATCCAGAATGGTTTCTGCAGTGCACGCAAGTATGGGACCTCTTATCCAGCATGGTTTCTCCAGTACACACAGGTATGGAACCTCTTATCCAGAATGGTTTCTCCAGTGCACACAAGTATCGAACCTGTTATCCAGAATGGACTCTCCAGTGCACGCAGGTATGGGACGTGTTATCCAGAATGGTTTCTCCAGTGTGCGCAGGTATTGGCCATACTACCCTGAATACTTTTTCCAGTGCACGCAAGTATGGGACCTGTTATCCAAAATGGTTTCTCCAATGCATGAAGGTATGGGACCTGTTATCCAGAATGGTTTCTCCAGTGCACGCAAGTATGGGACCTCTTATCCAGCATGGTTTCTCCAGTACACACAAGTAAGGAACCTCTTATCCAGAATGGTTTCTCCAGTGCACACAAGTATCGAACCTGTTATCCAGAATGGTCTCTCCAGTGCACGCAGGTATGGGACCTGTTATCCAGAATGGTTTCTCCAATAAATGCAGGTATGGGACCTGTTATCCAGAATGGTTTCTCCAATACATGCAGGTATGCGACCTGTTATCCAGAATGGTTTCTCCAATAAATGCAGGTATGGGACATCCAGAATGGCTTCTCTAGTACACGCAAGTATGGGACCTGTTATCCGGAATGGTTTCTCCAATAAATGCAGGTATGGGACCTGTTATCCAGAATTGTTTCTCCAATAAATGCAGGTATGGGACCTGTTATCCAGAATGGTTCTACAGTGCACACAAGTATGGAACCTGTTATCCAGGATGGTTTCTCCAGTGTGCACAGGTATGGGACCTGTTATCTAGAATTGTTTCTCCAATGCATGCAGGTATAGGACCTGTTAGCCAGAATGGTTTCTTTAGTGTGCGCAGGTATGGGACCTGTTATCCAGAATGGTTTCTCCAGTGCACACAATTATGGAACCTGTTATCCAGAATGGTTTCTCCAGTACATGCAAGTATGGGACCTGTTATCCAGAATGGTTGCTCCAGTGTGCACAGGTATGGGACCTGTTATCTAGAATGGTTTCTCCAATGCATGCAGGTATAGGACCTGTTAGCCAGAATGGTTTCTTCAGTGTGCGCAGGTATGGGACCTGTTATCCAGAATGGTTTCTCCAGTGCACACAATTATGGAACCTGTTATCCAGAATGGTTTCTCCAGTACACACCAGTATGGAACCTGTTATCCAGAATGGTTTCTCCAGTGCACGCAGGTATGGGACCTGTTATCCAGAATGGTTTCTGCAGTGCACGCAAGTATGGGACCTCTTATCCAGCATGGTTTCTCCAATACACACAAGTAAGGAACCTCTTATCCAGAATGGTTTCTCCAGTGCACACAAGTATCGAACCTGTTATCCAGAATGGTCTCTCCAGTGCACGCAGGTATAGGACCTGTAATCCAGAATGGTTTCTCCAGTGTGCGCAGGTATTGGCCATACTATCCTGAATACTTTTTCCAGTGCACGCAAGTATGGGATCTGTTATCCGAAATCGATTCTCCAATGCATGCAGGTATGGGACCTGTTATCCAGAATGTTTTTTTTCAGTGCACGCAAGTATGGGACCTCTTATCTAGCATGGTTTCTTTAGTACACACAAGTATGGAACCTCTTATCCAGAATGGTTTCTCCAGTACACACAAGTATGGAACCTCTTATCCAGAATGGTTTCTCCAGTGCACACAAGTATGGAACCTGTTATCCAGAATGGTTTCTCCAGTACACACCAGTATGGAACCTGTTATCCAGAATGGTTTCTCCAGTGCACGCAGTTATGGGATCTGTTATCCAGAATGGTTTCTGCACTGCACGCAAGTATGGGACCTCTTATCCAGCATGGTTTCTCCAGTACACACAGGTATGGAACCTCTTATCCAGAATGGTTTCTCCAGTGCACACAAGTATCGAACCTGTTATCCAGAATGGACTCTCCAGTGCACGCAGGTATGGGACCTGTTATCCAGAATGGTTTCTCCAGTGTGCGCAGGTATTGGCCATACTACCCTGAATACTTTTTCCAGTGCACGCAAGTATGGGACCTGTTATCCAAAATGGTTTCTCCCAATGCATGAAGGTATGGGACCTGTTATCCAGAATGGTTTCTCCAGTGCACGCAAGTATGGGACCTCTTATCCAGCATGGTTTCTCCAGTACACACAAGTAAGGAACCTCTTATCCAGAATGGTTTCTCCAGTGCACACAAGTATCGAACCTGTTATCCAGAATGGTCTCTCCAGTGCACGCAGGTATGGGACCTGTTATCCAGAATGGTTTCTCCAATAAATGCAGGTATGGGACCTGTTATCCAGAATGGTTTCTCCAATACATGCAGGTATGGGACCTGTTATCCAGAATGGTTTCTCCAATAAATGCAGGTATGGGACATCCAGAATGGCTTCTCTAGTACACGCAAGTATGGGACCTGTTATCCGGAATGGTTTCTCCAATAAATGCAGGTATGGGACCTGTTATCCAGAATTGTTTCTCCAATAAATTCAGGTATGGGACCTGTTATCCAGAATGGTTCTACAGTGCACACAAGTATGGAACCTGTTATCCAGGATGGTTTCTCCAGTGTGCACAGGTATGGGACCTGTTATCTAGAATTGTTTCTCCAATGCATGCAGGTATAGGACCTGTTAGCCAGAATGGTTTCTTTAGTGTGCGCAGGTATGGGACCTGTTATCCAGAATGGTTTCTCCAGTGCACACAATTATGGAACCTGTTATCCAGAATGGTTTCTCCAGTACATGCAAGTATGGGACCTGTTATCCAGAATGGTTGCTCCAGTGTGCACAGGTATGGGACCTGTTATCTAGAATGGTTTCTCCAATGCATGCAGGTATAGGACCTGTTAGCCAGAATGGTTTCTTCAGTGTGCGCAGGTATGGGACCTGTTATCCAGAATGGTTTCTCCAGTGCACACAATTATGGAACCTGTTATCCAGAATGGTTTCTCCAGTACACACCAGTATGGAACCTGTTATCCAGAATGGTTTCTCCAGTGCACGCAGGTATGGGACCTGTTATCCAGAATGGTTTCTGCAGTGCACGCAAGTATGGGACCTCTTATCCAGCATGGTTTCTCCAATACACACAAGTAAGGAACCTCTTATCCAGAATGGTTTCTCCAGTGCACACAAGTATCGAACCTGTTATCCAGAATGGTCTCTCCAGTGCACGCAGGTATAGGACCTGTAATCCAGAATGGTTTCTCCAGTGTGCGCAGGTATTGGCCATACTATCCTGAATACTTTTTCCAGTGCACGCAAGTATGGGATCTGTTATCCGAAATCGATTCTCCAATGCATGCAGGTATGGGACCTGTTATCCAGAATGTTTTTTTTCAGTGCACGCAAGTATGGGACCTCTTATCTAGCATGGTTTCTTTAGTACACACAAGTATGGAACCTCTTATCCAGAATGGTTTCTCCAGTACACACAAGTATGGAACCTCTTATCCAGAATGGTTTCTCCAGTGCACACAAGTATGGAACCTGTTATCCAGAATGGTTTCTCCAGTACACACCAGTATGGAACCTGTTATCCAGAATGGTTTCTCCAGTGCACGCAGTTATGGGACCTGTTATCCAGAATGGGTTTCTGCAGTGCACGCAAGTATGGGACCTCTTATCCAGCATGGTTTCTCCAGTACACACAGGTATGGAACCTCTTATCCAGAATGGTTTCTCCAGTGCACACAAGTATCGAACCTGTTATCCAGAATGGACTCTCCAGTGCACGCAGGTATGGGACCTGTTATCCAGAATGGTTTCTCCAGTGTGCGCAGGTATTGGCCATACTACCCTGAATACTTTTTCCAGTGCACGCAAGTATGGGACCTGTTATCCAAAATGGTTTCTCCAATGCATGAAGGTATGGGACCTGTTATCCAGAATGGTTTCTCCAGTGCACGCAAGTATGGGACCTCTTATCCAGCATGGTTTCTCCAGTACACACAAGTAAGGAACCTCTTATCCAGAATGGTTTCTCCAGTGCACACAAGTATCGAACCTGTTATCCAGAATGGTCTCTCCAGTGCACGCAGGTATGGGACCTGTTATCCAGAATGGTTTCTCCAATAAATGCAGGTATGGGACCTGTTATCCAGAATGGTTTCTCCAATACATGCAGGTATGGGACATCCAGAATGGCTTCTCTAGTACACGCAAGTATGGGACCTGTTATCCGGAATGGTTTCTCCAATAAATGCAGGTATGGGACCTGTTATCCAGAATTGTTTCTCCAATAAATGCAGGTATGGGACCTGTTATCCAGAATGGTTCTACAGTGCACACAAGTATGGAACCTGTTATCCAGGATGGTTTCTCCAGTGTGCACAGGTATGGGACCTGTTATCTAGAATTGTTTCTCCAATGCATGCAGGTATAGGACCTGTTAGCCAGAATGGTTTCTTTAGTGTGCGCAGGTATGGGACCTGTTATCCAGAATGGTTTCTCCAGTGCACACAATTATGGAACCTGTTATCCAGAATGGTTTCTCCAGTACACACCAGTATGGAACCTGTTATCCAGAATGGTTTCTCCAGTGCACGCAGGTATGGGACCTGTTATCCAGAATGGTTTCTGCAGTGCACGCAAGTATGGGACCTCTTATCCAGCATGGTTTCTCCAATACACACAAGTAAGGAACCTCTTATCCAGAATGGTTTCTCCAGTGCACACAAGTATCGAACCTGTTATCCAGAATGGTCTCTCCAGTGCACGCAGGTATAGGACCTGTAATCCAGAATGGTTTCTCCAGTGTGCGCAGGTATTGGCCATACTATCCTGAATACTTTTTCCAGTGCACGCAAGTATGGGATCTGTTATCCGAAATCGATTCTCCAATGCATGCAGGTATGGGACCTGTTATCCAGAATGTTTTTTTTCAGTGCACGCAAGTATGGGACCTCTTATCTAGCATGGTTTCTTTAGTACACACAAGTATGGAACCTCTTATCCAGAATGGTTTCTCCAGTACACACAAGTATGGAACCTCTTATCCAGAATGGTTTCTCCAGTGCACACAAGTATGGAACCTGTTATCCAGAATGGTTTCTCCAGTACACACCAGTATGGAACCTGTTATCCAGAATGGTTTCTCCAGTGCACGCAGTTATGGGACCTGTTATCCAGAATGGTTTCTGCAGTGCACGCAAGTATGGGACCTCTTATCCAGCATGGTTTCTCCAGTACACACAGGTATGGAACCTCTTATCCAGAATGGTTTCTCCAGTGCACACAAGTATCGAACCTGTTATCCAGAATGGACTCTCCAGTGCACGCAGGTATGGGACCTGTTATCCAGAATGGTTTCTCCAGTGTGCGCAGGTATTGGCCATACTACCCTGAATACTTTTTCCAGTGCACGCAAGTATGGGACCTGTTATCCAAAATGGTTGCTCCAGTGCATGCAGGTATGGGACCTGTAATCCAGAATGGTTTCTCCAGTACACGCAAGATGGGACCTGTTATCCAGAATAGTTTCTCCAGTACATGCAGGTATGGAACCTGTTATCTAGAAAGTTATCCAGAATGGTTTCTCCAGTGCATACAAGTATGGAACCTCTTATCCAGCATAGTTTCTCCAGTACACGCAGGTATGGGACCTGTTATCCAGAATGGTTTCTCCAGTGTGCGCAGGTATTGGCCATACTCCCCTGAATACTTTTTCCAGTGCACGCAAGTATGGGACCTGTTATCCAAAATGGTTTCTCCAATGCATCCAGGTATGGGACCTGTTATCCAAAATGGTTTCTACAATGCATGCAGGTATGGGACCTGTTATCCAGAATGGTTTCTCCAGTGCACGCAAGTATGGGACCTCTTATCCAGCATGGTTTCTTTAGTACACACAAGTATGGAACCTCTTATCCAGAATGGTTTCTCCAGTACACACAAGTATGGAACCTGTTATCCAGAATGGTTTCTCCAGTACACGCAAGATGGGACCTGTTATCCAGAATAGTTTCTACAGTACATGCAGGTATGGAACCTGTTAGCCAGAATAGTTTCTTTGGTGGATTCAGGTATGGGACCTGTTATCCAGAATGGTTTCTCCAGTACACGCAAGTATGGGACCTGTTATTCAGAATGGTTTCTCCAGTGTGCACAGGTATGGGACCTGTTATAAAGAAAGGTTTCTCCAATGCGTGCAGGTATAGGACCTGTTAGCCAGAATGGTTTCTCCAGTGCACACAATTATGGAACCTGTTATCCAGAATGGTTTCTCCAATTCATGCAGGTATGGGACCTGTTATCCTGAATGGTTTCTCCAATAAATGCAGGTATGGGACCAGTTATCCAGAATGGTTTCTCCAGTACACGCAAGATGGGACCTGTTATCCAGAATAGTTTCTCCAGTACTTGCAGGTATGGGACCTGTTATCCAGAAAGTTATTCAAAATGGTTTCTCCAGTGCATACAAGTATGGAACCTGCTATCCAGAATGGTTTCTCCAGTACATGCAAGTATGGGACCTGTTATCCAGAATGGTTTCTCCAGTTTGCACAGGTATGGGACCTGTTATCTAGAATGGTTTCTCCAATGCATGCAGGTATAGGACCTGTTAGCCAGAATGGTTTCTCCAGTGTGTGCAGGTATGGGACCTGTTATCCAGAATGGTTTCTCCAGTGCACACAATTATGGAACCTGTTATCCAGAATGGTTTCTCCAGTGCACGCAGGTATGGAACCTCTTATCCAGAATGGTTTCTCCAGTGCACACAAGTATCGAATCTGTTATCCAGAATGGTCTCTCCAGTGCACGCAGGTATGGGACCTGTTATCCAGAATGGTTTCTCCAGTGTGCGCAGGTATTGGCCATACTACCCTGAATACTTTTTCCAGTGCAGGCAAGTATGGGACCTGTTATCCAAAATGGTTTCTCCAATGCATGCAGGTATGGGACCTGTTATCCAGAATGGTTTCTCCAGTGCTTACAAGTATGGAACCTGATATCCAGAATGGTTTCTCTAGTACACACAAGTATGGGACCTGTTATCCAGAATGTTTTCTCCAGTGCACGCAGGTATGGCACCTGTTATCCAGAAAGTAATCCAGAATAGTTTCTCCAGTGTACCTTCCACTTTTACACTTTTTTTTATTCAGGCATTTTATTGAGATTTTAAATGCAAAAGTAGTAACACGGATAATATAGCAATCCTATATTTTGTACAATACAACCAAAATTGTGGACATTTAAAAGAGTATGGATCAATGAAAAAAAAAGAGTATGGATCAAGAACCTTATGTGGACCATAGCCATTATTATACAAAAAAACACAAATCCGGCTCTGAGTGTGTGCTTAATAATCATAAACACGACAAGGTGCGGGTATCGATTCAATACTGAAAAGCTTAATGCAGACTTAGCCCCGCTCACCGTGAACAACAGTTGGTCCGGGTGCACCTGCCCCGGACCCTACTCTTCAATCTTAACACCGGGCTCTTCCCGTCCGCTAAACAAATGTTGTAAGTAAATCTTTGGAATCTTACCCTGCACGATAGGTGACCCGGGTGCAGCCAGCCCCGAGTCCGTCACTAGGAAGGAACGCCAAAAGTCCAACAATCGATGTGCAGGCCGCGCACTCCTGGGTATGAACACAGATCGCTCGTCTCCAGATTGTTTAAAAGGTAAATACTTTATTTAAGACATACAATGAAATAACTATGGCGTCTGAGGTCTGACGCGTTTCGTGACAAAGCACTTCCTCAGAGACCTCATTTCCTGTCACATTACACCAAGTTTAAATCCCCCCCACACACCTGAACATTAATTAAGAAATTAAAACATTCTTTCTTTTACTCACTAAAAAGTCGCGTTAGTTGTATATAAGACAAATATTGGAAATAGGGATAATCCTATAAATAAGTTCTTTGATTGATATAATATATAAACATAGACCATATAATATATATTTCATATCTTAGATAATTACAGTACTTCATTAATGTGACATTCGAATCCATAATTAAGAAATGTAATTTGATATAATAACTGCTATTTGGAGACGTATAGGTAAAAAGTCTTATAACCATTTTATCTTTACTTGTTCACAAAGCGATCATGCAACAATGTATAAATATAATATCACTAGACATACACAGTGTTACTATATAAGACAAGTAATTAACATTAAAAGTAACAACTGATGTCAAAGACTGAATTTAGCCCTTCAGGTTGTCTGGTGTGTAATTGAAAAATCCATTTAATTTCCGTTTTTAACACTTTGGCTTGTAAATCACCACCTCTAGGGCCCAAATTCACTCTTTCTATTCCCTGCACTGACATCCATTTAATATTTCCACCATTGCACTCCCTAAAATGTCTTGCCACGGGAGTATTTGCTTTTTCTGATTTAATATCATTGATGTGCTCACGTATCCTGTTCTTTAGACTTCTGATCGTGCAGCCTACATACTGTTTGTAGCATTTTAGACAAGTTATTAGGTATACTACTGATTTGGTATTACAGTTGATATAACTCCTAATTCGATATGTTTCTTTCGTTACATTACAAATGAAAGATTCGGATACCTGAACCACCTCACAAGTGACACATCTCTTTGCTCCACATCTGTACATTCCAACACTATCCAGCCATGTATTAGATCTAGTTTCTGTATTGTACAAGCTAGGTGCTAATTTCATACCTAGTGTAGGAGCCCTCCTTGCCACTACCTGGATACCTGGCTCTAAAAGTTGCTTAAATGTTGGGTCCCCATATAATATGGGTAGATGTCTATTTAATATATGTTTGATCCTATTGAATTGCATACTATATCTTGTACTCATTACTATTTTTCTCTCCCTTTCATCTTTCTTTTTCTGTATATCTTTTCTCACAATTTTTCCATCTTTTCCAAACTGATCTTCTGTCCCCCATTGATTTGTTCCATCCTTACTTTTAATTAGATTCTTCCTATCAAGTTCCAATGCAAAAAGGAAAGCCTTCTGTAGGCTTTCAAATTTATATCCTTTGCATAGAAACTTATCCCTTAGTAGGCAAGACTCCTCAATGTACTTATCCACTGTACTACAGTTTCTGCGTAATCGCAGAAACTGTCCCCTAGGTATACCATCATTGAAATGTCGTGGATGACAGGAGTCTGCCCTCAATAGGGAGTTCCCTGCAGAGGGCTTTACATAAACCGTTGTCAGAATCCCACCATTTTCCTCACTGATCAAGAGATCTAGAAAGGCAATCTCCTTCTTATTGTAATTGTAGGTGAATTGTAAATTTAAAGTTTCATCATTAAAGCTATTGATGAACTCCCCAAAAAGGGCTCCGCCTTCTGCCCAAACAAACAGGAGGTCGTCAATATAACGACGATAAGTGACAACATGCTGGAGGAGTGGGTGGTCCCCTCCAAGGACGTGGGTCTCCTCCCACCAACCCATGTATAAATTAGCATAGGTCGGTGCGAAGCGTGCCCCCATGGCCGTCCCACGCCTCTGGAGGTAAAACACACCCCCAAACATGAAAAAATTATGTGTGAGAAGGTACCATAAGGCCTCCAGGATAAAATGTTTAATATCCTCCGAGTAGCTGCTGTATCTGTTAAGATGGCATTCTATTGCTAACATACCTTTTTCATGGGGGATGCTGGAGTATAGGGACGTAACATCCGCTGTGCCCCAGCGATAGGAATGATCCCATTTCCTCGTTGTCTTCTTCTTCCCTTCGCAGTACACAGGAGCAAAGGAACCAAAGAGCCATGGATGTCTTCTCTGGGGGAAGACAAAGTACTCCGAAAAACGGGGAGAGATCGAATGGCGGATATAAGTCAAAAAACTGGGAGAGAAACCACGGGGAACAGGGACTGCAAAATCCGGGCTACAAGCGACAGGACAAGGAGCGACGAGGAGAGGAAACAGAGGAAAGAAGATTGGACGATCGGAAGTACACACTGAGGGATCGTATGGACAAAAAGCGGGCTGTAATGTATTAAATTTATCGGACATCACTTTGACAAATGCACAAATATCAGTCTTGGAGAAGGGTCTATCATTTAGCCCCACATGTGACTTTGATGTTCTAGATACATTGCTGGATGTTAGCAAATTTGTAAGGAAATTGGTATTAAGTAAACATTTTTTACAATTGGAATTAAACACAGAGAATTTGGGAGGACACATAGAAGGTAATGATTACAGTGAGAACTCAGCACACACGAGGGTGGATATCACGACAGGGGAATCTTCGGTTGATTATGATAAGTCACCGCTACTGTTTGAACAACGCGCTGCCCACAATCTTGAGGCCTTGATGCGGGAAAGTGGGGAATTACCACATAACCTAGTGGGAACGAACACACAGGTGATTAGTAGGAAAATGAGGAGGAAATCTGAATTCTATCCTGTAAATAGTCGGGGAAATTTAGTTGATATTTTTCAGGACGTGATAGAAAAGGAATTAATTGATTTAAGCACAAATAGCAAAAGACAACTGTCTAAGTCAGGGAATCTCACGATTGAACAGAAGAGGGCACTCAATGAATTAAGTACTAACAAAACAATCACTATTAAGCAGGCTGATAAAGGGGGACTTACTGTGGTTATGAATACTATTGACTATGAAAAGGAAGCAATGAGGCAGTTAAGTGATACTGATACATATCAACTATTAAGTTTTAATCCAGTCTTCAAATTTAAAAAAGAACTGGTGAGAATTGCAAACTATGGAAAACAACTTGGCCTGGTGACGGATGGAACATGGGACACTGTGGTACCCAAAACACCGCAGACTCCCATCTTCTATCATTTACCTAAGGTACACAAAGGTGTACTTCCACCAAAAGGCAGGCCTATTATCTCTGGAGTCTCGTCGCTTAATGAAGGTCTATCTGAGTTGCTAGATCTGTTACTCCAGCCTCTGGTGAGACGGCTGCATTCCTATCTTAAGGATACGAAAGATGTACTTACACTATTGGAAAATTTGGAATGGGATCATTCCTATGGCTGGGGCACAGCGGATGTTACGTCCCTATACTCCAGCATCCCCCATGAAAAAGGTATGTTAGCAATAGAATACCATCTTAACAGATACAGCAGCTACTCGGAGGATATTAAACATTTTATCCTGGAGGCCTTATGGTACCTTCTCACACATAATTTTTTCATGTTTGGGGGTGTGTTTTACCTCCAGAGGCGTGGGACGGCCATGGGGGCACGCTTCGCACCGACCTATGCTAATTTATACATGGGTTGGTGGGAGGAGACCCACGTCCTTGGAGGGGACCACCCACTCCTCCAGCATGTTGTCACTTATCGTCGTTATATTGACGACCTCCTGTTTGTTTGGGCAGAAGGCGGAGCCCTTTTTGGGGAGTTCATCAATAGCTTTAATGATGAAACTTTAAATTTACAATTCACCTACAATTACAATAAGAAGGAGATTGCCTTTCTAGATCTCTTGATCAGTGAGGAAAATGGTGGGATTCTGACAACGGTTTATGTAAAGCCCTCTGCAGGGAACTCCCTATTGAGGGCAGACTCCTGTCATCCACGACATTTCAATGATGGTATACCTAGGGGACAGTTTCTGCGATTACGCAGAAACTGTAGTACAGTGGATAAGTACATTGAGGAGTCTTGCCTACTAAGGGATAAGTTTCTATGCAAAGGATATAAATTTGAAAGCCTACAGAAGGCTTTCCTTTTTGCATTGGAACTTGATAGGAAGAATCTAATTAAAAGATGGAACAAATCAATGGGGGACAGAAGATCAGTTTGGAAAAGATGGAAAAATTGTGAGAAAAGATATACAGAAAAAGAAAGATGAAAGGGAGAGAAAAATAGTAATGAGTACAAAATATAGTATGCAATTCAATAGGATCAAACATATATTAAATAGACATCTACCCATATTATATGGGGACCCAACATTTAAGCAACTTTTAGAGCCAGGTATCCAGGTAGTGGCAAGGAGGGCTCCTACACTAGGTATGAAATTAGCACCTAGCTTGTACAATACAGAAACTAGATCTAATACATGGCTGGATAGTGTTGGAATGTACAGATGTGGAGCAAAGAGATGTGTCACTTGTGAGGTGGTTCAGGTATCCGAATCTTTCATTTGTAATGTAACAAAAGAAACATATCGAATTAGGAGTTATATCAACTGTAATACCAAATCAGTAGTATACCTAATAACTTGTCTAAAATGCTACAAACAGTATGTAGGCTGCACGATCAGAAGTCTAAAGAACAGGATACGTGAGCACATCAATGATATTAAATCAGAAAAAGCAAATACTCCCGTGGCAAGACATTTTAGGGAGTGCAATGTCGGAAATATTAAATGGATGTCAGTGCAGGGAATAGAAAGAGTGAATTTGGGCCCTAGAGGTGGTGATTTACAAGCCAAAGTGTTAAAAACGGAAATTAAATGGATTTTTCAATTACACACCAGACAACCTGAAGGGCTAAATTCAGTCTTTGACATCAGTTGTTACTTTTAATGTTAATTACTTGTCTTATATAGTAACACTGTGTATGTCTAGTGATATTATATTTATACATTGTTGCATGATCGCTTTGTGAACAAGTAAAGATAAAATGGTTATAAGACTTTTTACCTATACGTCTCCAAATAGCAGTTATTATATCAAATTACATTTCTTAATTATGGATTCGAATGTCACATTAATGAAGTACTGTAATTATCTAAGATATGAAATATATATTATATGGTCTATGTTTATATATTATATCAATCAAAGAACTTATTTATAGGATTATCCCTATTTCCAATATTTGTCTTATATACAACTAACGCGACTTTTTAGTGAGTAAAAGAAAGAATGTTTTAATTTCTTAATTAATTTTCAGGTGTGTGGGGGGGATTTAAACTTGGTGTAATGTGACAGGAAATGAGGTCTCTGAGGAAGTGCTTTGTCACGAAACGCGTCAGACCTCAGACGCCATAGTTATTTCATTGTATGTCTTAAATAAAGTATTTACCTTTTAAACAATCTGGAGACGAGCGATCTGTGTACATACCCAGGAGTGCGCGGCCTGCACATCGATTGTTGGACCATAGCCATTAACCCCAATTGTTTTGGCATTTTTAGTGCTACCTCCAGCTTTATAGGAGAACTAAACACCCCAATAAGAAAATCCCATACCTACAACCTCAGGTAGTCCCCCCTCCCTGTCCCCCCCCCACGTAGTTAGTTACCCCTGAAAATGCCATTAAGAATCTGCTCACGTATTGGTGCAGAGTAAGTGCAGCGGATCTCATGGGAGCCACCTTCCGGATCTCCAGTCTTGTTGTGTAAGTGAGCGCCGTATTGGCGCATGTGCAGTTGGATCTTCCGATTTGTAGCAACTGTGCATGCGCCAAATGTCCTGGAAATTGCCGAAAGGAAGGAAGAGGACCCAAAGTAGACCAGAGATCTGTATGATGGTGCCCATGACTCTGCTTCACTTACTCTGCACCGATACGTGAGCAAACTCTTAGGGGCAATTTCAGGGGTAACTATGTGGGGGGAGCAGGGAGGGGGACTACCTAGGGTTGTAGTTAGAGGATTTAATTATTGGGAGGCTTTAGCTTTAACTATGCTGTGATGTATTGTGGCGGCTGCTCGGCTTTGTGACAGCTTGTAACTTTAATTCCAGTAGCATCAATGTGTTCAGTGTAAAAATAAAAACTGGGTAAATAGATAGGCTGTACAAAATAAAGATGTTTTCAGTATAGTTAGTTAAATGCAAAATGTAATCTATAAAGGTTTGTATGGCTGAATTTCAACATATTAGCCAGAACCCAACTTTCTACTTTGCAGCTCTCTTGGTTTCCTTTGATTGGTTACGGGGCAGTAACCAATCATTGACTTTGAGGGGGAGGCACATGGATCATAACTATTTGCTTTTGAATCTGAACTCACTGAACAGCTATGTCCCATGTGCCCCCCCTTAAAGTCGCTGACTAACTCGGAGTTAGAGAGCTGCAAAGCAGGAAGTTGTATTATGTTATGTTATAGTAGACATTCCTTTACACCAGCCACTATAGATTACATTTTTGGCTAACTAACTATATTAGAAACATTTTTCATTTTGAACAGCCTATCTATTTACCCAGTCTTTATTTTTACACTGAACTGTTCCTTTCAAATCTCCTCTCCCATATACTTAGTATCAATGTCTTATCAATGCTTCTGATAGCACTAAGAGCATGGGGTCAGTAGATTTACTTCCAGCCACCAGATTTGTTAATGTATACACTAAGCACTATCTGTGGGGATTGCTGCTCAACCTATTTGTTCTGCATGACTGTCCATGCCCAGCATATCTAGAACTTGTTTCACATATTTTATTTCTTAGGTGGAGTGAAGTAACCTGTTGAATAGAAATATGGATTTCTACCAGCTGAGGCAGGTAAGCCACGGTTTTCATAAACTGACAATGTTATTCCTACATTTTCTCTTTTGCTAAACACTTTTGTTGTTGGTTAGGGCCATTCTCGAAGAATTCAAGCGACTGTGAAGCCCATGCAGAATTGTGGAACTTTACCTCTTATGGTTGAAGCAATCCTTTCAGTGTCTGTGGGCTGCATCACTGCTAGATCAACAAAGCTTCAGAGGGGATTGGACAGTGATCAGGTAATGACTGGACATGACATGGAGTTTCAGAGCTGCAGTGTAGACATCAGAATGCTTGGTTCATAATGAAAGAACTGACTAACTTAATTTCCCTCTGACCAGACTTCTGCTAATAGAATGAAAAGCTACTACAGGAAATATGTTGCTGACAAGACACACATACATGTGGGACTAAAAGAGTAAAAGATGAGAGTAGGAAAGTAAAGCTTAGACAATCTGTAAAAGCAGTGAGAAATAACCTTCCTTGTTCCTTTATATAAATGTTTCTAAAAACTGAATATAATATAGAAATGAATCAGAACAAAGGATGATGCTGTAGATCTGTGCAAATTTCGGCCTTTACTCTGTAATTGTTTATAGTTCACAAATAGTCATGTGTCTGATATATTCATGAAATCTGTTCATTTAGTTTGTGCATCATGGCTTATTCGCTAGAGATATATTGTGCGAATCATACAGCAATTAATAAAACATATTTATTGTGTTGTAGGAGCAATTTTTTTTAATATATTTTTAAAAATGGTACTGTGCTTATCATTACTCATATTCCCCTAATACATGTTTGTTTATTTCTGTTCATTCTATTTTTTTTTATTCTGGCTATGTGTGTCCTGTAACTTTTTATTTGTTACCCCTGTCCTGTGCTTTGTTGTCTACTGAAAGATGAATGCATGTCCTGTTTACAAAGTTTATTTTTTCCTTCCAGAAAAATGATGATGTTGGTGGTGATATGGATAGTTACCAGGTATTATGGCTGCTGCTGTAACTGTCAATCCTGTGGCATGGAACCAAATTCTGCTCTATGCCAGAATGGGCAAGAGAAGGGTGGAAAATAAAGGGAAACATAGACAAAGGACTTGGAACAAGGGGGTGGGAGGGTGGCCAAAGATAACAAAATTTCATTTGAGAATCATGTCAGATGGTACTGTCCTCGCACAACTGTCACTGAGCACAGCACATCATAATAATATGTTTTGGTGCAAAGCCAGGTGAAACAACATAACCTAAATCAGTACTGTCCAACTTCTGTGGTACTGAGGGCCGGAATTTTTCTAGCCTATGTGGTGGAGGGCCAATAATGAAAGCCACTCCCCCATTAAACCACACCCATTTAAACCACACCCTCTTATCTCAAGAACTTTTAAGACCCTGTCCACATTAATGTTGGTAACACACCAAATGGTTGACACTCACTGCACAGATATTACTCAGCAATCATATGTGAAAAATATAAGTCATATTCTTAAATATACGATAAACATTTAAATCCATATGCCGTCTCCTCCCCTGTGGATAACGTAGCACCCCCACACCACATGGTTAAACACCTAAGAGGCCACTGACAACAATTTCCGAATGCTAAGAAACCCCCAGAACAAATCCTACCAGGCTCACATCCCACAGGGTACAGAGTAGGACAGGCAGAGTATGACATACACAGGGAGCATAGGGCAGGCAAAATATGGCACACACAAGGGAGCATTTGGCAGGCAGAGTATGGCACACACAGGGAGCATAGGGCAGGCAGAGTATGGCACACACAGGGAGCATAGGGCAGGCAGAGTATGGCACACACAGGGAGCATAGGGCAGGCAGAGTATGGCACACACAGGGAGCATAGGGCAGGCAGAGTATGGCACACACAGGGAGCATAGGGCAGGCAGAGTATGGCACACAGGGAGCATAGAGAAGGCAGAATAGAGCAGGAGACAAGGAAAGCTATAGCTAATTTCAGTACTGATGCATTATAAAGTTTACACAAGCTAAGGAAAGCATGCAGACTTTCATGTGGGGGACACACAAGGAGGAGGTCCAGCCCGACAGTCGGACAGCCCTGACCTAAATGATTCCCTCTCAGATATTGTTTTTGACTGCCATTTATTTTTTTTATTCACTATTCATTTGAAAGCATGAATATTAAGGCAGTTATTGTAAAAACTAAGGGTTTCTATAGCTTTAGCAATTAGTCATTGACTTGAGATTGAACAATTGGATAAATCATTTTAGAAAATTAATATAGAATATAAATGTGGTGAAATCACAGTGCACTAACTTTTACTGTATCTTTGTGCTTTCTGCCCTTTTCACCTACACATACCAAACTTGCTGATCAGCCGCATGGTGCATGGGCTAATTTGCATGGAAGAGTTATTCATGGCTACATTTCAGCCATGGCACTTTTGAGGGCAATATACGCAGTACTAATGGTGTATGAGCATTAACCTGTCTTTTGAATATCTGCAGGAAAAGCAGAAGCCTCAGCACAATTCCAAACATTTGCCATTAAACAGTTTTCTGCTGTTGTCTAGTTTAACAGCTGTCCATTAGAAACAAATATATTTTCATATGTTCTGTATTTGTATTGTATCAGTGAATTAGTAACACATTTAAGACCATATGGACAAATATCTGGAATAAGTGACTGTAATAATCTTTTTTTTGTGGTCATTGTTCTTTTGTGAAGTGTATAGTACATAGTATTCCTTGTCTAAAGAATTGCAGAAAACGGTTTAATGGCATCACTTGTTTCCTCTAGCACATTCGGGTGGCAGGTGGCAATGTATCAAGCACAAGTTTGATATATTTTTCATTTTGTTTCAATCACCAGGAGGAGGATTTAAACTGTGTCCGTGAAAGGTGGTCTGACACGCTGATAAAGCGGAAGGAATACTTAGATGACCAGATACAGAAAATCATCAACAAACAAGGATAAAATGTGTAGAGATGCATGCAGTTATGTTTCACACTCAGAGATCAGTACCCAAAAACTGTTTTGTTTTTTTTGCAAAATGAAAGAAAATTGGAGCTAGAATGTTAATAGTAATTATGATTTTAGTTCACTCTCTTTTCATATCCTTTCCTTTCATTCAAACAAATACCTGGTTTTTGGACCAGCTGCTTTTTTTTACCCAAAACTATGGGTTGTCACTCAAACGTGAAAGTGGTGTCTTCTGAGGGGAGGTGAAAACTGGAAGGGTGTCCACCTTCTACTGTATTTATCTAACTGTACCTACAAACAGTTAAAAGGTATATTGTTAGATTAATGTTATCCAATATAAAATGGGTGGTGATCTCCATAAGAAGGCACTCCAAGCAGCTAGCCTTTGTACATTACATGTGCAAGACATTGGAGTGGGATATGCTTCCTGCAGCTCAGAATTTTGCTCCACTGTGATATTTGATCAATATAGAAATGTGATAAGTGTTATGTAGAGTACCAATCATCCAAAATACATCATCAGTACAGGTATGGGATCTGTTATCCAGAAAGCTCCATGTAAAGGATGTCTCCCATTTTATCCAAATAATCCAAATTTTTAAAAATTATTTCCTTTTTCTCTGTAATAATACAACACTACTTTGATCCCAACTAAGATATACTTAATTCTTATGGGAGGCAAAACCAGTCTATTGGGTTTATTAAATGTTTGCATGATTTTCTATTAGACTTAAGGTATGAAGAGCCAAATTACGGAAAGACCTGTTATCCGGAATACCCCAGGTCCCGAGCATTCTGGATATCAGGTCCCATACCTGTACTAGTGATTGGTTCAAGAGTTCAAGCCTTTTCTTCACATAGATTATTACATGATGCATGGGGAAAGATGCCCTGACAGTCAGAATACAAGTCTGTCCTTTTCCCCTCTTGCGGATTCATTCTCTGACATCTATAGCAGTTGGTCAAAGCTACTTACTTTCAGGTTATGGGTCTTGAATTCTTCATCGGTTCTTAGGCTACAATTGTGTACTTTTTTATGTCTTTGTGACAAATAAACCATGTGGTTTAAATTCCATTTGTCATGTGTAATTGCTCTGCTTTCATTTATTGCCAGGCTAACAAGCTTATGGAAATTCTGTATATTGCCTTTCCTAAAAATAAAGCTTTTTCAAATCTTTAACTAAGGACATTGAATATAGCAGTGATCTGTGCACCACCAAGAACATGTAAGATGCAGTGTCCTAACAGTGCTGTTGTTTGTTTATTCTACAGGTTGTGGCCACAGCCTCCTGGGATTGTGCCATCCATGACTCGGTGCATTTGAATAGGGTGACACCTCAGAATTAGAGGGCCTATCTGATTGTGAAGGTCACAGTGCAGCTTAGCCACCCTGCTACGCTAGAGCTGGTTTGATGTAAAAGGATTGCAGTGAATGTATATAATAAGCAGGTACCTATTTATTTATAATAAGCAGGTTCAGGTATGGGATCCGCTATCCAGAAACTCATTATCCAGAAAGCTGAGAATTACAGAAAGGCCAACTCCATTTTCATCCAAAATGTTTAAAAATGATTACCTTTTTCTCTAATAATAAAACAGTACCTTGTACTTGATACCAAATAAGATATAATTAATCCTTATTGGAGGCAAAACCAGCATAGGCCCGGATTTGCGGCAAAGCCGCCCAGCCGCACAAGCAGTTTTTTGTCGGAGCACTAGCGCCAATCGGCTAGTGCTCTGAAACCAAGTTAAGAGGATGCACATGCGCGCTATCTTGAGAGAAGGAAGGGGTGACGGAGGACGCCGGCCCCTTAGTGGATGCGCATGCGCGCTATCTAGAGAGTGAGAGGGGGCGACGGAGGACGCTGGCCTCTGGGCGCCCTCAGGGCAAATCCGGCCCTAAACCAGCCTACTGGGTTTATTTAATGTTTACATGATTTCGACTTAAGGTATGAAGATCCAAGATCTGTTATCCTGAAAAGCCCAGGTCTTGTGCATTCTGGATAAAAGGTCCCACGTCAGTACCTATTTATTTACAGAGTTCACATCAACAAACAAACTTGGTTACCTTAAATTGATTTCTCACATGTTACTGCATGCCCAGTAAAATGGTAAAACGTGATTTTTTTTGTTATAATTTACTTTAATTAAAAAAAAAAAGCTTTAAAGACTTTTTTTGCAACATGATTCAAACATTTCTTCAAAATGGCGTTTTTTTGGGTGATAGGCTGAAAAATAGCAAATTTTTTTTTAGGGTGCCCACCTTCCCTTCAAAATTTGTTAACATGTGGCACCTTACATACTGTGGGCACATGTGTAGGGCATTAGAACACCTATATAAACTTTTATTAAGTTTCCCTGGTCTTGTGTATTGCTCTGTATGCGCTGCAGCTCTGTACACGTCCATTCAAAACGTCCATTCATTCATTTCAATTTGGCGCCTTATGCAAATTAGCCTTCGCAAGTACAATTTAGCCTGACAAATTAATGCTAGCACAACTTCGCTACCTTTCACCTCCTGAGCGCAACTTCTGATTTTAGTGAATTAGCGGCTGCGCTAGCGCAACTCCGCAGGTTAGTGAATTTGCCCCATTGTATTTACTTTTTAGCTTTAATATTCAAAATTTCTTTGCAGATTTTTACAGAGCCTAAAAGACGAATGTCAACAAAAATATTCTGCACTCCTGTGGTGTAAACTATGAGATTGTGTCCAACATTCCAATGGTAGCCCTTTGTCTTTTTGGTTTTCTGATGGTACATAGTAAATCCTAACAAGGCAACATGCAGTTAAGACTTGTCTGGTTATCGCAAGTTGGTGCCATGTTTTCAAACTTGTTAAATTTATACTAAAAAAGTAAAATATTGCTGTAAAATAAACAATATATATATATATATATATATATATATATATATATATATATATATATATATATATATATATATATATATATATATATATATATATATATATATATATATAACAAACAAGGGAAAGTTGTGCTCACCACTAGTTTTTAAAACCATTAGGCAGGGGTGCAATGAGGGTGTGACCACAAAATACATATAGTCAACTACAAGAGGTCCTCTGCACTCAACCCATTATCAATATATTTAAGACAGCGACATTTTGTGCATACTGCTACTAAAAAAATGCCTTACCCTTTAAACAACACAGGGATTGTTTGTCCATATATTGCAATATATTTAAGCTGGCCAACTACGTCAAAGTCATCCCATATCTGGCCAGTCCTACGCTTAATTTTCATCTGATTCATTAAGAATTCAATTGCTTAATTATACATTTTACAAAGGGACTAAGTATTACCTGCAACTTACTAGCTGCTTTCAAAGTAAAACTCCCAAACTTGGCTGCCCTTTTATTAGACACCAGTGGGATCACCTGACTATAGCTGGGAAGGGTGGGAGCCAGAGCCGGACTGGGAGTAAAAAGCAGCCCGGGCAAAAAAAAAAATCAAAGCAGCCCACATTTAAACACACAATGCTCTTGTACTCAGACGCTTATATATTGGGTTAAAACATATATATTGCGGTTCACTTTGTGTGTCTGTTCACCATCCATGTATGCAAATGATCCTCTAAATAACTGATATACTGGCATAGATGCTATAATTCATCAGTGCAGTTGCCTATATAAATCATTCAACGTTTTGAAAATTAAAGTAAAAGTTCCAAAAGGCTGTTATCGGGAACCACTCTTGTGAAATTTAGCATCTATTAGTAAATCAGCCTCAGTGTATTTAATAAAGGCAAGGAGCTAGAGGCAAAGCATAGATAGGATATCTGGTTTAATGTAAACAACCTGTAGGGCAAATAAAGCGACACCAGTGATTTTTGAGTGTTGATGTGGTAACAGACTACCTTCCTCAAACTAGGCAAGAAAGAGTATCCTATAGTTTTGCGCACACACACAGGGCTGGTCTTACCAATTGTGGGACCCAATTAGAACCATTTTGGCATTTATTTTTCTAGAGTTCAACTGCATACACAGCACATTAATTCATTTTCACAGTATATGTAACCGAGTGCATTTTTAAAGAACTACCCTCAAAGCTTCCTTTTGTATGTTAAATAGTACAGGGAATACCTATGCTGCCATAGTTTTATGGGATCTCTCTGTACAGACTATGAGCAAACGTAGGGACTGTTCCTGCTGAATTGTGCTTAGTACAGAGGAATACCTATGCTGCTATAGTTTTATGGGATCTCTCTGTACAGACTATGAGCAAACTTATGGGACTGTTCCTGCTGAATTGTGCTTAGTACAGGGGAATACCTATGCTGCCGTAGTTTTATGGGATCTCTCTGTACAGACTATGAGCAAACTTAGGGACTGTTCCTGCTGAATTGTGCTTTGACTATGCCCACTACGGGAGATATATTGAATGTATAAATAGCTGAATATTTCTTTTAGCTGTTCCTAAAGCACAAATCTCATCATTCTGAGAAAAAAAGACACTGAAGCAATTTAATTTATAAAACCCAAACAACACAGTTGCAATACCTCCAGAAATCACATCAGATTCATAATAGAATGACACAAATGCAATTTTTGCTAACAAGGAAAGGGTAAAAAATCACAAGGCAGTATAATAAACGTGATTTGTATCCTTGGCCAGCATTCTTTGAGCACTGATAGTCTGGGGGGGGGGTGGATCTGCAGCAGCAGCGTTTGCCATGCATTGTGCCTGTTACAGTACTGGACAACACAGCAGATGTACACTGGTGCCTTTTTCACCCTGTCTGCAATTGGTTGTCATGTCCCATAGCTCAGGGCACCCAGCTTCACATAAGGAACCCTCGTTCTCCCAGTCCTAGCTCTCCACCCCACACTTGCTCAAACCCCCACCCCCCTCAGTCTGCTAAAGTCAGAAAGCAATCCGGATAGAGAAAAAAAAAAAAGAAAACAGACACAGCCCTGGGGGTGGGCTCTTTGTGAAGAAAATGATCGGTTCAGATCAGAGATCAGTATTAGTGTACACACAGCCAGGGAACATTTGGTGAGGGAGGTAAGTACCAGGGCCAGTCTTACCAATAAGCTTGTCCTTGGTGCGGCCCCCATGTGCGCGGGACCCGATTGCCGGCACTGCAGGCACCCACACACGCCCCCACCCCCTCTCTCTCCCCCTCTACCTGGAGATTCTTGCTTCGTAAAACAGGGCAGGAACTAAACAGTCACATCGCCCTTGCCGATTGATCCACGCCCAGCCCGTCTGCTGACCAATGAGAGGGCGTGGTTTGTTGGTCTTTCCCTGACTGATGGCCAATAATAGGAGAGAGGGAGGAACGGAACGCTGTTCAGCGTATGAAGGTAGAAGCTGAGCAGGGGCAGTAACTGGCTTGCGTGCTGTTGTCTTTAACCCTGTCCAAGCCACCTGCGATAACTACACAAAGCGGCCCATTTCACAAATAGATGGAGCGGCCCTTCGGGCAATTGCCCGCCCCCACAGATTGTCAGTCCGGGCCTGGTGGGAGCTACAACATGGAGCTGGTCACTGCTCCTGTATAACTATAACAAACAAGGGAAAGTTGTGCTCACCACTAGTTTTTAAAACCATTAGGCAGGGGTGCAATGAGGGTGTGACCACAAAATACATATAGTCAACTACAAGAGGTCCTCTGCACCCCTGCCTAATGGTTTTAAAAAACTAGTGGTGAGCACAACTTTCCCTTGTTTGTTATAGTTATACAGGAGCAGTGACCAGCTCCATGTTGTAGCTCCCACCCTTCCCAGCTATAGTCAGGTGATCCCACTGGTGTCTAATAAAAGGGCAGCCAAGTTTGGGAGTTTTACTTTGAAAGCAGCTAGTAAGTTGCAGGTAATACTTAGTCCCTTTGTAAAATGTATAATTAAGCAATTGAATTCTTAATGAATCAGATGAAAATTAAGCGTAGGACTGGCCAGATATGGGATGACTTTGACGTAGTTGGCCAGCTTAAATATATTGCAATATATGGACAAACAATCCCTGTGTTGTTTAAAGGGTAAGGCATTTTTTTAGTAGCAGTATGCACAAAATGTCGCTGTCTTAAATATATTGATAATGGGTAGAGTGCAGAGGACCTCTTGTAGTTGACTATATATATATATATATATATATATATATATATATATATATATATATATATATATATATATTATATGTATATGTTTTACACTTTGCAACAATGCCCTCTGTAGCTGATGAATTGCACAATAGAATTCTACCTACATGCAGCAGCACTGACTTTGTGAGAGGCCCCCCTTACCTGTAACTTGCGAGTAATTCTGAGATTGTACCAATAATACTGGGAGGATATTATGAGTATTTCCTTTAGTCATTAATTAATAGTTAGATTAAGTTATGCAAGAAAAGTATAATCCATTCATGTAATTTGAGAACAAATTTAAACCATCATCATGTGATGCACGAAAGGATTTTTTTTTTTTTTTTTTTTTTACCAAACACCTATTACTAAAGAACTAGAATTGTGAAAATCTACTCCAGTCATAGTATTGGGTATGTTATAGCAGTTAAAATAGATCAAAACCCTAAAAATTAATATGATTAAAAATGCCATATTTTATATACTGAACTTATTGCACCAGCCTAAAGTTTCAGCTTCTCAAAAGCAGCAATGATCCAGGACTTGAAAGTGTCTGCAATACTCACACGCTCAGTGGGCTCTGAGCAGCTGTTGAGAAGCTAAGATTAGGCGTTGACAAAAATTATCAAACCGAAAATGAGGTTGGTCTGTAATATAAGCTTAGTAAGTGACAGCAGCACAGAGCATGTGCAGTGAATCAGCAGAAAAGTAGATGGGGAGCTACTGGGGCATCTTTGGAGACACAGATCTTCCCTGCTAAAGGGCTGTGGTTGCCTTGGGCTGGTACAGAAACTCAAAACATAATGTAAAACATTTCTGGCTACTTCTTTAAGCTTTAGTTCTCCTTTAAACAAAATATTTACACCCATTATTATAGTCAATGAGAAGTGATAAGTTGTGCATGCATAATTTAAAAGTTTCAGATTCTTGACACTTAAATTGTTTCAAAAAAGAAAATATTTTAACCATTATACTGACCCTAATAGGCAACAGAAGAGACAGAAGATCGTGAAACACTGGCTTTGACGGCGGCAAGAAGTGAAAATGAGGGAACTGCAGATGGAGAGTCTTACACTGAGAAATACACATGGGGGGTATTGCAGGTGGAAAATATACTGAGCCTTGAGCGGCTCAGGCAGGTCGGTAGCGACATAATGGGTATATTCCTGTGTTCATAACAAATGATAGAATGTCAGGTCCAGTTGGCTTGAATGGAATGTGCCAGCAAGTGCCAGGGCTAGTGCTGTTAAAAAGCAGGTTTTAGAAATCAGCTATTCTTTATTGAACGTGTGGTGTACACTTTAAACCTGTATAAGGACAACTGCATATAGGACTATTTAAACCCCAACAGTTGTTATGGAGAAAACCATGGTAATGTGAATAACAAGAATCTTATTTGTGACATTGTACCCAGTCAGTTCAGGAACATTTTTTTACAGTGAAACTTTATTTTGATATTTATTTGAAAACTTTGTTATATTTAATAAAAGAGTAGTGGCCTGTCTGTATCTGGAAATAAGCTTAATAACAGAAATGGTTTCTCCCCATAACATAGGATGTCACTGTTAAAGAAGCTCTGTCGAAGCTCATCCGAAGAAGCCTCAGCACACCCAACATGCACAATGTGAGCTATGCTTTTCCTTCATGGATCAATCTCCCTTTACAAAATCCATTCCTCTGCGTCTCAGATAAATACAAATACCATCATATTCCACAGTCAGGCTGCATAAACTACCAATCCCACCAAAATGCAAGTGTATATTTGTACTGGAATTCTGTGGCTGGGAAGTTCATTCTGTTTTAGTCCTGATGTTACAGCTCCTATCATTCCCTGCAGTCTTTAGTATACGCTAGGATATGCATTCATGAGCAGCAGTCATTTATAATACCTTATACCAACCTTGATGCAAAGTGGCCCACTCTTGCTGCTGTGCAAAGACTAAAAGCAGGTCCAATCATTCAGTTTGTAAACAACAGGGGGCATGGCTTGTGTGTGGCTGCAGCTAAGGACGTGGTCCTGTGGAACATATTTAGTACTAGTATATAAAGTATTTGCAGCTTTTGTACATCAGCAGTGTATTTTGTTCTTGTTATCTTTATATTAATTTTAGTATGATGTAGAGAGTGATATTTTTTTTATTTGTGTTTTAGTTTTTTATTCAGCAGCTATCCAGCTTGTAGTTTCACAATTTTATTTATTTATTTATTTTGCAGACATCTTCTAGCCGTCTTTACCTTGTCATCTTCGTCACCAGCAATTAGGTCAAATCTATGAAGGCTAATTTTATTGCAAGATGTAAATTCTTCTGTAGTTAAATGTTGCAGAGTCTCCGTTGTTCACATTTACTTCACTGTAGTATGCATAAACAAAATCAAAGAGATGTGTTAAAAAAGGATTAAAAAATGCTAAGTGGAGGCAGAGCAAAACACAAAATGCTTTTAGGCTAATAACACATGGGGAAATACACTTTATGGAAGGGGTCCCCAACCTCTGTAGCTTTCCTTCTCCTTTAAAAAATGGCAAAACAAGCAGCTATTGAAATACACTGTGTGTTATTAACTGTAAAATAGATAAAAGTATATGAATGCATCAATTCAAGGATTTGGTTTCTTTTGTTGTTCAGTCTTTGAAGCCTGAAAGTCATGTAACTGTAAAGCACTGTAAAGCAGAAAGTAAAAATGTTTAAGCCTAATGCAAACTACGATTCTGTTTCAGTTTGGCATCTCATATTAAAATGAAAAAATGATAAATACCCAGGAACTTTGACAAGAAAAATCAATTTGAATTGGTAATTCTCTCCCAAGGTGTACACAAAACTTTTTTTTGTATTAAAGGAGAACTAAACCCTAAAAATGAATGTGGCTAAAAATGCCATATTTTATATACTGAACTTATTGCACTATCCTATTTCAGCTTCTCAATAGCAGCAGTGATCCAGGACTTCAAACTTGTCACAGGGGGTCACCATCTTGGAAAGTGTAGTGGGCTCTGAGCAGCTATTGAGCAGCTAAGCTGAGGAGCCGTCGCAAATTATCAAGCAGAAAATGAGGTTGGCCTGTAATATAAGCTGATGCTACAGGGCTGATTATTAAATTCTGATGCTAATTGCATTTCTGTGCTGCCATGAGTAATTATCTGTATTAATTGCTAATCAGTCTTATATTGTGACATTTCTATTCTGTATATACTGTATATTGTGAGTGGGTCCTTCAGCTCAGTACCAGACAGCAGTACAGAGCATGTGCAGTCAATGAACAAAAAAGAAGATGGGAAGCTACTGGGGCACATTCAGAGACACAGATCTTTACTGCTAAAGGGCTCTGGTTGCCTTGGGCTTGTGGTGAAACCCACAACATAATATACAACATTTCTAGCTACTTCTTTAGTTAAGCACTGGTTCTCCTTTAAGTCTGCTCCCTGTTATGTCCATATTAAGAAATCTTACACAGGCTTAAATAGTTGGTTGAACAGTCACACTCTCTAAGCCACTTCATCTCTAGTCTTTTCCAATTCTTATAATGCATTTCTTCCTTCAGAAAAATACATCACAAAATGTAATCCTCTTGTGGGTATACACCCTACTAACGCCATCTGTATTGCACTACTCTGACTATGTAACCAGTGTGAAATTTGAGAGAAGATACAGTAAGGGGCACATTTACTAAGCTTGAGTGAAGGATTTGAATGAAAAAAACATTGAATTTCGAAGTATTTTTTTGGGTACTTTGACCATCGAATAGGCTACTACGACCTTCGATTCGAACTACAAATCGTTTGACAATTCGATAGTCGAAGTACTGTCTCTTTTCTCACTTATCTAACCTTTTTTTGATTGAAGAAAAATCCTTTGATCGTTTGCTTAAAATCGTTTTATCGTTCGAACAATTTTTACTTCGATCGATCGAAGGATTTGTGCTAAATCCTTTGAATTAGATGGATTTAAATTCGAGGGTCGAATTAGAGGGTTTATTAACCCTCGATATTCGACCCTTGATAAATGTACCCTAAAAGTTGAGGTTGGAGAAGGCCAAACCCCCAACAGGGATAGGGTTTAGTAAAAAAGTTAACTTGGGCCTGGTCCCCTCTCAGATCAGGGTTAGGATAAGTGGAGTGAGCATTCTGAACTGTTGTTATGCCGTGTATATAGGGGCGTACATGATCACATATACAATTGGTGTGTCGGCCCATATTTACTATATTAATTCTACCAGAAATTATCAAGTTTGGGTCTTGTCTTTGTGTAAGTTATAAGGGGCCAGATATTCTCAAACCAGAAAGTCATGTGGGTTTCTAGTAATAAGAATAACCACGTAGGTATAATTGTTGACTTTAAGAAGTGATTAATTACAGGTCTAGGCTCTAGGTTGCCAGTTGTGTAGAAAATGCTAGATGTGCTCCAATACCTGTTCCTTGTGTCATTCCAGTTTATTACACAAAACTTAATTCATGGACTTATTTCTTTTGAGTTCTTTGTATTTGTGGATTACTTGGGTTGTTAGCGACATCTGGGGGCAGATTTATCAAAGGTCGAGGTGACTTTTTGAATGAAAAAAAAAAATCAAAATTTTGAGGTTTTTTTGTGTACTTCAACTAGGGAATAGACCAAATTCAATACGAATTTGAAAAAATTTGAATATCGAAATTTATCATGTACGGTCTCTTTAAAAATTCGACTTCGACCATTCACCATCTAAAACCTGCCGAATTGCTGTTTTAGCCTATGGGGACCTCCTAGAACTTATTCGTAGTCAATTGGTGGACTTTGAAAAATCAAATTTTTTGGGGGGGGGAACTTGGAATCAAATTCGATATTCCTTAGATTCGTACAATTCAGATTCGACCAAATACAGACCTATTTGAGCGAAAAGGACCTATTCGGCCAAAAAAAGACTTTGACTTAATTTCGGTTGGTCTTTTTGAATTAGCATTTCGAAGTTTTTTCAATTCGAAATTTGACCCTTGATAAATATGCCCTCTGATGTAAATTCCGTGTCAATAGCCCCATTCAAAATTTATTTACTGAGAAAAACAGTGACGTGTTTAATACTTATTTTCCCTGCTGTATGTTATTTTATAGTGTTCACCTACTTTCTTTTTACTTTTATTCTGGAAAACATTTACTTCTTTATTGGTTGCTTAGATTTAAAATGAACTGCTGTTTTGTGAATTACTCTGTAGGGCTGGACGGAGAGTCAGTATGATGTGACAGAGTACTCTTCCAGCTATAAAGACTTACCATTCTACAGCAGCCAAGTGAGTGATTCAACCAGAACATTGGTGGAGGTGAGACTCTTTCTGAAACACATGCCTCTTTGTAACAACCCACTTAAAGCATCTTATTTCAGTTCATTGAGCTACTAAAAGGTAGTAGCAGGCCCGGACTGGCAATCTGTGGGTTCTGGCAAATGCCAGAGGGGCTGCTATAAGTTGCCATAGACAGTCACTATATATTGGGCTGGTGGGAGGCTGTTTGGGCTGCTGTGTGGCCTGTTTGGGCCTCTGTTTACCTGAAATGCCAGGGCCTATTTTGAATCTCAGTCCAGGCCTGGGTAGTAGTATAGGTAGAATTGAATAAAGGAGTTAAACGAAAAGAAGCATAAAATTAAAGTACATTTTGTTATTTTCCATGTATGGTATTTGTGTTTGGAGAATCAGCTGGCTGTATAAATTACAGTAAATAACCAATATATTGCAGTATGCACTGATAGCTTCTTATATGCTTCTTTTATTACTATAGCATTTCAACCTGTTGGACTCCATATGATCACTTCTTCACTGGCTTTTCTGTGCTACAGAAAATGCAGACATTTACTGGCAGGGTCAGAGCTACATCTTACTGTGCTGCTTACAAGCTGCCAACCTTGATCACTCCTTACACAGAATTGTGTGAACCTTAACAATGCTTAGGGAAAGTGCACATAATTCTGTGTAAGAAGCAGTCAGAGGAACCGCTAAGCAGTACTGCAACACAGGACTAAGGGAGGCAACAATCCAGGAAAGACAGTTAAGGCTTTATAGGATATAATGAAAAATGTTGTCCCATCATGTCGTAATAGGTAGACTCCACTGCCAGTCCTTTGATCCGAAGCTGCTGATACTTTTTAGTTACAGGTTATTGGCTGTAGTGGGAAAGTAAAGGGCAGAAAGAGACAAATGGCTTATATGGGTGCAGAATTCAAATTTTAATTTTGAGCCTTGTCTTTTATCCATTTTAATGCATCAGCTTTTTAATATATAAGCACAGGGACAACAAAAGACTTGAAAAGTTATGTAATGATATAAAGAGCAGATCACAGAGAGGCTGGGTCTCTCAGAAGTAAATAATGGGGAGGGGCACCCCACTATGTTTAAAAATTAATTAAACCCAATAGGATTGTTTTGCGACAAATATCGATTTATGCATCCTAAAGGGGTTGTTCACCTTAAACCATAAAAAATAAATAATGAACACCAATTTAAAAGTTGCTTAGAATTGGCCATTCTATAACATAATAAAAGTTACCTTAAAGGTGAACCACCCCCTTTAACTGCCATTAAGTTCAAGATACAGTTTTATTATTAGATAAAAAAAGGAAATAATTTGTAAAAATCATAATTATTTTCTTATAATGGGAGATGTCCTTACTGTAATTCAGAGCTTTCTGTATAACAGCTTACAGATAAGGGACATGGCACGTTGGTCTGTTATTTGTCCCTTTTAGTAAATAAAGACCATTATGTTTAACTATAAGCAGGGCCCGATTTACATAGTGGGCGCCCCTAGGCCCACTGTCGTTTGTCGCCCCTATCCACTCCCCTTTTTTCATGCAAATTTTCATCATCTGGACCAATGTGGGTGTGGTTGGACAGCATGCCGCCCCCCTAAAATCCTGCCACCCTAGGCCCAGGCCTAGGTTGCCTTTCCACAAATCCGGGCCTGACTATAAGTGGTATAAGTGACAATTTCTTTTTTTTCTAGGCAGTGTACCAGACACTACACATGCTTTAAGCCCATTCGAAACATTCACTCATCAACCACCAAAATTCTTCAAGCCATTGATGCCTGTCAGAGAAGAGCACACAAGAAAGATTCCTGTTGAAAGCCAGCCTCTCCTCAGTCAAGAGGTACAGAACCTTGGCTCTATATTTCATGTGGCCACAGCGCAGAGCTTTCCTTTACGCATTCATTAGTCATTTATATAAAATACTACCGGCAAATTGCTATTTTAAAATGTGCAGCTGCCATCTCTTGGCTTCTAATAATGAGACAGAATAAACTTCTAATGGCAGTGGGTCGCCAGTGTATAATTACCTTCCTGTGTGTAATGCTGTTTTGTTTAAATGTCAAGGTAAGTTTCCTTTTTGATGTAAAGGAAAATAAGGGTATGGAATGGGTAAATGGCAAAACATTGAAGGGGTTTTTGTTTCCTTTATTGGAGCAATATCTTTCATTGTCTGGGAAATCCCTGAACTTGCTCGTTGTGGTGGGAACAGGCCGATGCTGTAATGTTGAGCCCATTGGACACAGTGGCTCTAAATGGAAGGTACATTCTGCAACATTCACATGCAAGACGTTTGTATATAGAAGAATGTGGGAGGCTGTGAAACAGATCAGTGTATAAGATAGAGGTTCTTTACCACCCACCCCCAGAACATGTCTTGTGTCATTTCCCATCTCTGCAGCTCAGTGCACATTGCTATCAGTTTTGTCTGGTTTAGCTGCTCTGGTGTGTATGTACTAGGGCAGGGGTCCCCAACCTTTTTTACCCATGAGCCACATTCAAATGTAAAAAGAGTTGGGGAGCAACACAGGCATGAAAAGTCCCTTGGGGTGCCGAATAAGGGCTGTGATTGGCTATTTGGTAGCCCCTATATGGACTAGCAGCCTACAAGAGGCTCTACTTGGCACTATACTTTTTGTGCAATTAAAACGTGCTTCCAAGCCTGGAATTCAAAAATAAGCCCCCGCTTTGAGGACACTGAGCAACATCCAAGGGGTTGGAGAGCAACATGTTGCTCACGAGCTACGGGTTGGGGATCACTGTACTAGGGGAATATCACTGGAAGGGTGTATCAGCACACAGCTAAAGTCCCTATCCACTCACGCAACCCCATTGAGCACCTTTGTGTGAGACACAGTTCATATAATAACATTACTTTTCCTTTGTCATTATTTATGTGACTCATTATAAGAATTAATTGTTCTCATGAATATGTTCCAAGAGTCTTATTAATTGCTTGTTTGTTTAGACATCTCTAGATTTGCACGTGTCACAATTATTGTGTTTTCATCTGTTTTATCACTTGCACATTTTTAAACATGTCACCGTAGTATTTGTGTTCACGTTTGCTTTTGTGCTGTGTTGTGTGTCTCAACCTTTGCAGAGCATGCCTTCATCCCAGACACTTAGCACTGGCACTGCTGTGTCATCAGGACTTAATGACATCTGCATGCGAGTAGAAAACAATAACACTCCTGAAGATATCATTGTAAGTCTGCGTTTTGCCTTGGGTCATTGTGTTTAGACAGCGAGTACTTTTAACTCTCTGTTTTGTATTGCTGAATTGTAGACTTTGCATAGATTCTTTCTCCAGGGCATGTGTTATTCCTCCTCACATTTTCCATGCTTCCCATTCCTTTGCGATATCTCCACCATGCAGCCATTTGGTCTGCTAAAGGTAGCCAAGTCAGAGACTGGTATACACTCCTAGGGTACCTGTTAAAGGGACACTAAACCCAACCATTAAGCTGTGCCACTGTGCCCCATATTTCTTTATGGAAGTTGAAACTCTGACCAAAAACTTAATTACAGATGCAAGCAAATTGACCAGTGAAAATGCTAATTACCACCACTAAGTCATCCATTTTGCTGTTTTCTTACATACAGAGATTATTGTGCCACTTTGGGTTCATTATATGACATTGGAATTAAAAATGGGAAGGAAAGACGGGTTCAGTGCTGGGAAACTGTGCTTAATGCTTCCAACTCCAAATGCAGGCACAAAGAAGATGGAGCCTGGTTTACACAGAGCAGCTGGGGTTCTTATTGGAGGATTTGTTTGCCTTTTAATGCTGCCCTGAGTGCTTTAGCAATATGGCTTTAAGAAAACAACCCTGATGTTGCTGTGCTGAACTATAGCTCCCAGCATGCCTTAACCTTGATAATATGTTAAAGGATGATAGGGAAAGTGGGTTGAGCAGTGCAGTAGGGTTTATTGTCCTTTAAGGTGCCGCCCTGATGCTGTTCAACCCTGTGCAGGAAGCTTGCCCATAATATAAAGCACCAGTCCTTGATGCACATAAAATAAAAAAACCTTCCTAAAGTAAACATATTCATAGATTTTATTAGCTCTAGATATTAATGTGGTAAAGAAATATACGCAGCTCATAATGAATTCCCTGAAAAGAAAGATGTATATGAATGTTCATTGCTGTATCTGGTTTTTTTTTTTGTTTTGTTTTAAAGGAGTCAGAAGAATTACTAGTGGCTACTTTTCTCATAGTGCATCCAACGCTACACTTTCTGACATAATGGTTCCCTCCAGTAACAGCATGGATCATTTAGTTGCCTATACTGGGGATTTTGAAAGCCGAGATGTTTAGCTTCACCATTCTGCAAATGATCATGTGTCTTACTCTCACAAGTGATCGAACGGTAGGATTTCTACAGACAACCAGCCTAACCTCATAGAAAAAAGTGCCTTTGATAAAGTGCCACATTGCAGTACTGAAACAACTGCTGCTCTCCTGTTCAGAAGTGTGTCGTGCTCTTCTGTCGACTCCCCAACCTACAAATCTAAAGTAAGCACTGTCAATTTTCTGCCCAGTTAAGTTGCCGTGGAGCACACGTGTGCTATATTAGAAGATCATTCATTCAGAGAGTTCATGGGGGCTGAAGATTTATTTTCCAATGGAGATATAGATAGAGCTGACTGCAACTTAGTACCCTGACCCCTCTAATGAAACCCCTAGCCAACACTGGCTGACAGAGGATGATCATGACTCAAACTGCCTCAGTGATGCTGCCTTGTTTAGCAAATCCCCCCTCATTTCTCTGTCGATAGTTCCCTTGAAAAAAAAAGAATTTACATATTTCTGACTGTGAAGATAATCCTTTCCACAACTCACTGTGTCTCACACTTGGCAATCAAGTATGCATCGGGGAGAACATAACTGGGACAGTGCGATACATTGGCACAGTCGATTTTTCACATGGTATGTGGGTTGGAATTGAGCTTCATTCTCGGCTAGGTAAGAAGAAAAAGAAGCCATTTTATTGGCCTTTTTGCTTGTATTCAGAAATATTTGCCTATCCTATGAAATAAAACCATGAAAATAGAAATATGTTTACCCCAAGGTTTATACTCCAATGTATAACACAGCACTGCTACAAAGGAATCTTGGGGGGGAAAAGCCTTTATTAGAACATATGGCTTCTGATCCGGAACGTGGCTTTCTGCTCCACAAGGAAGTCTCCTTCAGCTATCCTCTAATAAAGTTTCACCTACAAACGTTTACCTCTTTATTTTAGTTTGGCTACTTTTTCCCATGAGCAGAGTTTGGAGGGCATATAGTCAAGGCTAATAAAATTGAACCACATGTGTGGTGTGTCCACTGGCAATAAACCAAATTTGAGTAGTTTCCTTTTTTGGTAATTTAAACAAATTAAAAACAAAAAAAAAAATTAAAACAAAACTAATAACAGAACTCCATTTTACAAAGTTACATCTGGGGAAATGAAAAATCATGGAAATTTGTTAAGGA
Organism: Xenopus laevis; assembly: GCF_017654675.1. Classification (NCBI taxonomy): domain Eukaryota; kingdom Metazoa; phylum Chordata; class Amphibia; order Anura; family Pipidae; genus Xenopus; species Xenopus laevis. The sequence continues at coordinate 36,995,077 of NC_054386.1, read as the reverse complement.
TCAAAAATATGATACAAAAATTCTTGGTGTATAGCTGTGCAAGTTGTTGCCAGTTTACACATAGGGGCAAATTCAGATTCGGCGAACGCTGGCGAAGTTGAGCTAGCGTTACTGCGCCAAGCAAAGCAAAGTTGCATTAGTGTTGCCTAATTTGCATATGGTGGGTAGTTAAAGTTTAATGGACGTACACGTTGCAGCAAATACATTACACTACACAAGCCTGGGAAACTTTAATAAAATAAAGTTGTTATATTGCCCTACACATGAGCCCAGTGTATAGTTTATGTGCCATATGTTAGGAAATGTAGGGGGAAAGCCTGTTACCCCCCCCAAAAAATGTACACTCTTTTGCAGCCTATCACCCTGAAAAAGGAAAAGACGCCAGTGTTTTTTGGGACTTAGAAAATGTTGAACTATTTTTTTAGGAAGTTGGAGGTATCTCATTATGGAGAGAACAGCAGGCATTTACAGATCCCATAGCTAGGCATAATAAAAGAACCACATACTTTATGTTAGGCAAATAGTGGACTTACAGTATTTGCCTAAAATAAAGTCTGCAGTTCATTTACTACGACTGTCTGTCGAATCTGTGAGTCTCTCGTGTTGTATCCATGGTTTAAAATTGTTAAGGAAATTTAAAAGTTAAGTTTACCAGGGTAATAATAGGCTCTTTTGAGCAGGGCCCCCTTTACCTCTTGTGTGCTGCAGAATATATTTGTATTTTATAAATTAGTGTTAACAATAATTATAATAAGCACAGGGCTCTTTTCTGTGCTTTAGTAAAGGTTTCATTCCCTACCACACATGCTAACACCCCACACTAACACTTATTATTGTGAAACTCCGTAACACACACACTCAATTACAACCTTCAGGCTAAATCTATAGGCGTGCACCCATAGAAATGCATTGAAATTCGACTGTAAAACATAAACTTTAATATTAGAAATGTAAGTTTGAGGTTTCTTAGCTGTGGTTAGGCCTGGCAAATTATATTTGGGATGAATTTTCCAACTCTTGGACATTAACCATGAGTTACATCACAAATATTAGTGCCCCCTCTATAAATCGCTTTGATACTAGTCTGCTTTTATATGTCGATATATAGAAAGCTACAACCAATAAAAATAATTGTAGAGTTGATTTAAAAATAAATAAATAAAATGTTTTATTCTGATTTAAGGCAAACATGAAGGGACAGTAAAAGGCAAGGAGCATTTCCGCTGCAAACCCACGCACGGCGTGTTTGTCCGTCGCAGTCGGATTACCAAAGCACTTGACTCATCACAGAGGAGCAATAGCAGCACTGCACAGGCTCAGGCATCAATGAACATAAACAAGAGGAAGAGTGCGGTGCTTCGAGACTCTTCAGCTGCCAAACCAGGAGTGAAAGCAGCCTACCTGTCTGGGGATCAGGCAGCATCTGCATTCTCTAGGAAACAGGAGATCCGCAAATCCTGGATTAAAAGCATTATTTGCACTTACTACACAATTCTTGTGTGGGAACAAATATGTTAAAAGAAAAACATGTTATACAGCTGTACAGTTTTAATTTGTTGTTCTATAACGTTTACTGGATAGAGTCAAAGACAATGTTCTAACTGTTTTTAATGTGGTCTCTACATGAAATGTCTCTGCCTTGTAGGCAGGTTGTTGCTGCACACTAAAAGCACGACTGAAAGTGAATATGTAGATAGAGGGCAGGTACTGGTCCAGTCTTACATGATGTCTCGGGAGCTCTATTTTAAACAGAGAAACAAAAACTACAGTATTTTATTCAAAGAAGAAAAATAAACCATATACATATCTGTACAAATGAAAAGCTGCAGTATGTTGTTTATCTACCAAAGAGGCTCTGTCATGTGAAATGTTGGCTAATAGCATTATTTCTTGCTTTCTGTTGAGAAAGGTAGTTCTGTGGGCTTGTTAATAATAGTCACACCATTTTGCCTTGTATGTTTCTTTTTTGTCCTGCCAGAGGGGTCAATGTCGAAAGGCATATCAAGTGCCCCTTTAATCTAGGCATAATGTTTTACTCTGGACATTTGGGGGCAAACTCACTAACCTCTGGAAATTCGCCAGCGACTGCTTTGCTCAGATTGCCACACTTCGCCAGGCGAAAATTCACCAGGACAATTCTAATTCACTAAAATGCGAAGATGCGTCCATGGCACCGAACGATGGCGAAGTTTCGCTAGCGTTAATTTGGTAAGCAAAGCGAAGTTGTGCTAATTTACATACGGTGTGGAAGTTAAAGTTGAATGGACGTATATGGAGCAGCAAATTCATTATATTACACAAGCCCAGGGAACCTTAATAAAAGAAAATAAAGTTGTTATAATACTATAATGCCCAGTGTATAGTTTATGTGCCATATGTAAGGAAATGTATGGGGGAAGCCGGTTACCCTAAAAAAAAACAAAATACGATCTTTTGCAGCCTATCACCCAGAAAAAACTGGTCGCCAGCGTTTTTTGGGACTTAGAAAATTTTTCCATTTTTTTTGAGGAAGTTCTATCTACTCTATTGCATTTTGCCTGGTCTGAGGTGGTGAAGGCAAGTCTGGCATTAAAATCCGAATCTTAGTGAATTTGCGTAGTTATGTCCATTCGCCAGAGTGAAAATTCGCCAGGCATTAGAGTGTGAAGTAGCGCTACAGTGCATCTCCTGCACTACTGAATTTATGCCATCGCCCATTAGTAAATTGACAAAGTCCCTCTATATATATTCTACATAGACATATAAATATTCATCGATCTAAATACACTCTGCATTGATATATGTATTCATCCCTCTATATACATTCTACATAGACATATACATATTCATCCATCTCTATAAACTCTGCATAGATATATATATTCACCGTCTATATACATTCTACATAGACATATAAATATTCATTGATCTATATACACTCTGCATAGATATATATTCATCAATCTATATACATTCTACATAGACATATACATATTCATCCATCTATATACATTCTACATAGATATATGTATTCATCCCTCTATATACATTCTACATAGACATATACATATTCATCCATCTATATACATTCTACATAGACATATACATATTCATCCATCTATATACACTGTGCATTGATATACATATTCATCTATCTACATACATTTTACATAGATATATATATTCTTCCCTCTATATACAGTCTACACAGACATATACATATTCATCGATCTATATACATTCTACATAGACATATACATATTTATCCATCTATATACATTCTACATAGACATAAACATATTCATCGATCTATATACACTCTGCATAGATATATATATTCATCCCTCTATACACATTCTACATAGACATATAAATATTCATCGATCTATATACACTCTGCATAGATTTACATATTCATCCAACTATATACATTATACATAGATATATATACTCTACCCTCTATATACATTCTACACAGACATAGACATATTCATCGATCTATATACATTCTACATAGACATATACATTTTCATCCCTCTATATACATTCTACATAGGCATATACATATTCATTGATCCATATACACTCTGCATAGATATACATATTCATCCATCTATATACATGTTACATAGATATACATATTCATCCCTCTATAAATATTGTACACAGACATATACATATTCATTAATCTATATACATTCTACATAGACATATACATATTCATCGATCTAAATACACTCTGCATTGATATATGTATTCATCCCTCTATATACATTCTACATAGACATATACATATTCATGCATCTATATATACTCTGCATAGATATACATATTCATCCCTCTATATACATTCTACATAGACATATACATATTCATCCATCTATATACACTCTGCATAGATATACATATTCAACCATCTATATACGTTTTACAAAGATATACATATTCATCCATCTATATACATTATACATAGATATATATATTCTTCCCTCTATATACATTCTACACAGACATATACATATTTATCGATCTATATACATTCTACATAGACATATACATATTCATCCATCTATATACATTCTACATAGACATAGACATATTCATCCCAATATATACATTCTACATATACATATTAATCGATCTATATACACTCTGCATAGATATACATATTCATCCACATATATACATTTTACATAGATAGATATATTTTTCCTTCTATATACATTCTACACAGACATATACATATTCTTTGTACTATATACATTCTACATAGACATATACATATTCATCCATCTATATACACTCTGCATAGATATATATATTCATCCCCCTATATACATTCTACTTAGACATATACAAATTCATCGATCTATATACATTCTACATAGACATATAAATATTCATTGATCTATATACACTCTGCATAGATATATATATATTCATCCCTCTATATACATTCTACATAGACATATACATATTCATCCATCTATATACACACTGCAGAGATATATATATTCATCCCTCTATATACATTCTACGTAGACATACACATATTCATCGATCTATATACATTCTACATAGACATATACATATTCATCCCTCTATATACATTCTACATAGACATATACATATTCATCGATCTATATACACTTTGCATAGATATACATATTCATCCATCTATATATATTTTACATAGATATATATATTCTTCCCTCTATATACATTCTACACAGACATATACGTATTCATTGGTCTATATACATTCTACATAGATATATACATATTCATCGATCTATATACATTCTACATAGACATATACATATTTATCCATCTATATACATTCTACATAGACATATACATATTCATCCATCTATATACATTCTACATAGACATAGACATATTCATCCCAATATATACATTCTACATATACATATTAATCGATCTATATACACTCTGCATAGATATACATATTCATCCATCTATATACAATTAACATAGATAGATATATTTTTCCCTCTATATACATTCTACACAGACATATACATATTCATTGTTCTATATACATTCTACATAGACATATCCATATTCATCCATCTATATACACTCTGCATAGATATATATATTCATCCCCCTATATACATTCTACTTAGACATATACAAATTCATCGATCTATATACATTCTACATAGACATATAAATATTCATTGATCTATATACACTCTGCATAGATATATATATATTCATCCCTCTATATACATTCTACATAGACATATACATATTCATCCATCTATATATACACTGCAGAGATATATATATATTCATCCCTCTATATACATTCTACGTAGACATACACATATTCATCGATCTATATACATTCTACATAGACATATACATATTCATCCCTCTATATACATTCTACATAGACATATACATATTCATCGATCTATATACACTCTGCATAGATATACATATTCATCCATCTATATACATTTTACATAGATATACATATTCATCCATCTATATACATTTTACATAGATATATATATTCTTCCCTCTATATACATTCTACACAGACATATACGTATTCATTGTTCTATATACATTCTACATAGATATATACACAGTGTCGGACTGGGCCGGCGGGACACCGGGAAAAACCCCGGTGGGCCCCGGGCTCTTGTGGGCCCCGCCGGCCCAGTTCCGCTACTTAGTGGGGCGGCGCGACCCCACTTTGTTTGGGGTCGCGGTAGACTAGAAGGGCTGCGCATGCGCACAAACGCGGCGCCGCGCGCATGCGCACAAACGCGGCGCTGCGCGCATGCGCACTAGCCGCCTGCAGCACTCCGGAGCGGCAGTGGCGGCTGGAGGGGGCCCTGGGGCAGTAGCCCCGGTGGGCCCCATGCCTCCCAGTCCGACCCTGTATATACATATTCATCGATCTATATACATTCTACATAGACATATACATATTTATCGATCTATATACATTCTACATAGACATATACTTATTCATCCATCTATATACATTCTACATAGACATAGACATATTCATCCCAATATATACATTCTACATATACATATTAATCGATCTATATACACTCTGCAAAGATATACATATTCATCCATCTATATACAATTAACATAGATAGATATATTTTTCCCTCTATATACATTCTACACAGACATATACATATTTATTGTTCTATATACATTCTACATAGACATATACATATTCATCCCTCTATATACATTCTACATAGACATATACATATTCATCGATCTATATACACTCTGCATAGATATACATATTCATCCATCTATATACATTTTACATAGATATATATATTCTTCCCTCTATATACATTCTACACAGACATATACGTATTCATTGGTCTATATACATTCTACATAGATATATACATATTCATCGATCTATATACATTCTACATAGACATATACATATTTATCGATCTATATACATTCTACATAGACATATTCATCCCAATATATACATTCTACATATACATATTAATCGATCTATATACACTCTGCATAGATATACATATTCATCCATCTATATACATTTTACATAGATAGATATATTTTTCCCTCTATATACATTCTACACAGACATATACATATTCATTGTTCTATATACATTCTACATAGACATATACATATTCATCCCTCTATATACATTCTACATAGACATATACATATTCATCGATCTATATACACTCTGCATAGATATACGTATTCATCCATCTATATACATTTTACATAGATATATATATTCTTCCCTCTATATACATTCTACACAGACATATACGTATTCATTGGTCTATATACATTCTACATAGATATATACATATTCATCGATCTATATACATTCTACATAGACATATACATATTTATCCATCTATATACATTCTACATAGACATATACATATTCATCCATCTATATACATTCTACATAGACAGACATATTCATCCCAATATATACATTCTACATATACATATTAATCGATCTATATACACTCTGCATAGATATACATATTCATCCATCTATATACATTTTACATAGATAGATATATTTTTCCCTCTATATACATTCTACACAGACATATACATATTCATTGTTCTATATACATTCTACATAGACATATACATATTCATCCATCTATATACACTCTGCATAGATATATATATTCATCCCCCTATATACATTCTACTTAGACATATACAAATTCATCGATCTATATACATTCTACATAGACATATAAATATTCATTGATCTATATACACTCTGCATAGATATATATATATTCATCCCTCTATATACATTCTACATAGACATATACATATTCATTCATCTATATACACACTGCAGAGATATATATATTCATCCCTCTATATACATTCTATGTAGACATACACATATTCATCGATCTATATACATTCTACATAGACATATACATATTCATCCATCTATATATACACTGCAGAGATATATATATATTCATCCCTCTATATACATTCTACGTAGACATACACATATTCATCGATCTATATACATTCTACATAGACATATACATATTCATCCCTCTATATACATTCTACATAGACATATACATATTCATCGATCTATATACACTCTGCATAGATATACATATTCATCCATCTATATACATTTTACATAGATATATATATTCTTCCCTCTATATACATTCTACACAGACATATACGTATTCATTGGTCTATATACATTCTACATAGATATATACATATTCATCGATCTATATACATTCTACATAGACATATACATATTTATCCATCTATATACATTCTACATAGACATATACATATTCATCCATCTATATACATTCTACATAGACATAGACATATTCATCCCAATATATACATTCTACATATACATATTAATCGATCTATATACACTCTGCATAGATATACATATTCATCCATCTATATACAATTAACATAGATAGATATATTTTTCCCTCTATATACATTCTACACAGACATATACATATTTATTGTTCTATATACATTCTACATAGACATATACATATTCATCCCTCTATATACATTCTACATAGACATATACATATTCATCGATCTATATACACTCTGCATAGATATACATATTCATCCATCTATATACATTTTACATAGATATATATATTCTTCCCTCTATATACATTCTACACAGACATATACGTATTCATTGGTCTATATACATTCTACATAGATATATACATATTCATCGATCTATATACATTCTACATAGACATATACATATTTATCGATCTATATACATTCTACATAGACATAGACATATTCATCCCAATATATACATTCTACATATACATATTAATTGATCTATATACACTCTGCATAGATATACATATTCATCCATCTATATACATTTTACATAGATAGATATATTTTTCCCTCTATATACATTCTACACAGACATATACATATTCATTGTTCTATATACATTCTACATAGACATATACATATTCATCCCTCTATATACATTCTACATAGACATATACATATTCATCGATCTATATACACTCTGCATAGATATACATATTCATCCATCTATATACATTTTACATAGATATATATATTCTTCCCTCTATATACATTCTACACAGACATATACGTATTCATTGGTCTATATACATTCTACATAGATATATACATATTTATCGATCTATATACATTCTACATAGACATATACATATTCATCCATCTATATACATTCTACATAGACATAGAAATATTCATCCCAATATATACATTCTACATATACATATTAATCGATCTATATACACTCTGCATAGATATACATATTCATCAACATATATACATTTTACATAGATAGATATATTTTTCCTTCTATATACATTCTACACAGACATATACATATTCTTTGTACTATATACATTCTACATAGACATATACATATTCATCCATCTATATACACTCTGCATAGATATATATATTCATCCCCCTATATACATTCTACTTAGACATATACAAATTCATCGATCTATATACATTCTACATAGACATATAAATATTCATTGATCTATATACACTCTGCATAGATATATATATATTCATCCCTCTATATACATTCTACATAGACATATACATATTCATCCATCTATATACACACTGCAGAGATATATATATTCATCCCTCTATATACATTCTACGTAGACATACACATATTCATCGATCTATATACATTCTACATAGACATATACATATTCATCCCTCTATATACATTCTACATAGACATATACATATTCATCGATCTATATACACTCTGCATAGATATACATATTCATCCATCTATATACATTTTACATAGATATATATATTCTACCCTCTATATACATTCTACACAGACATATATGTATTCATTGGTCTATATACATTCTACATAGATATATACATATTCATCGATCTATATACATTCTACATAGACATATACATATTTATCGATCTATATACATTCTACATAGACATATACTTATTCATCCATCTATATACATTCTACATAGACATAGACATATTCATCCCAATATATACATTCTACATATACATATTAATCGATCTATATACACTCTGCATAGATATACATATTCATCCATCTATATACAATTTACATAGATAGATATATTTTTCCCTCTATATACATTCTACACAGACATATACATATTCATTGTTCTATATACATTCTACATAGACATATACATATTCATCCCTCTATATACATTCTACATAGACAGACATATTAATCCAAATATATACATTCTACATATACATATTCATTGTTCTATATACATTCTACATAGACATATACATATTCATCCATCTATATACACTCTGCATAGATATATATATTCATCCCCCTATATACATTCTACTTAGACATATACAAATTCATCGATCTATATACATTCTACATAGACATATAAATATTCATTGATCTATATACACTCTGCATAGATATATATATATTCATCCATCTATATACATTCTACATAGACATATACATATTCATCCATCTATATACACACTGCAGAGATATATATATTCATCCCTCTATATACATTCTACGTAGACATACACATATTCATCGATCTATATACATTCTACATAGACATATACATATTCATCCCTCTATATACATTCTAAATAGACATATACATATTCATCGATCTATATACACTCTGCATAGATATACATATTCATCCATCTATATACATTTTACATAGATATATATATTCTTCCCTCTATATACATTCTACACAGACATATATGTATTCATCGATCTATATACATTCTACATAGACATATACATATTTATCGATCTATATACATTCTACATAGACATATACATATTTATCCATCTATATACATTCTACATAGACATAGACATATTCATCCATCTATATACATTCTACATAGACATAGACATATTCATCCCAATATATACATTCTACATATACATATTAATCGATCTATATACACTCTGCATAGATATACATATTCATCCATCTATATACAATTAACATAGATAGATATATTTTTCCCTCTATATACATTCTACACAGACATATACATATTCATTGTTCTATATACATTCTACATAGACATATACATATTCATCCCTCTATATACATTCTACATAGACATATACATATTCATCGATCTATATACACTCTGCATAGATATACATATTCATCCATCTATATACATTTTACATAGATATATATATTCTTCCCTCTATATACATTCTACACAGACATATACGTATTCATTGGTCTATATACATTCTACATAGATATATACATATTCATCCATCTATATACACTCTGCATAGATATATATATTCATCCCCCTATATACATTCTACTTAGACATATACAAATTCATCGATCTATATACACACTGCAGAGATATATATATTCATCCCTCTATATACATTCTACGTAGACATACACATATTCATCGATCTATATACATTCTACATAGACATATACATATTCATCCCTCTATATACATTCTACATAGACATATACATATTCATCGATCTATATACACTCTGCATAGATATACATATTCATCCATCTATATACATTTTACATAGATATATATATTCTTCCCTCTATATACATTCTACACAGACATATACGTATTCATTGGTCTATATACATTCTACATAGATATATACATATTCATCGATCTATATACATTCTACATAGACATATACATATTTATCCATCTATATACATTCTACATAGACATATACATATTCATCCATCTATATACATTCTACATAGACATAGACATATTCATCCCAATATATACATTCTACATATACATATTAATCGATCTATATACACTCTGCATAGATATACATATTCATCCATCTATATACAATTAACATAGATAGATATATTTTTCCCTCTATATACATTCTACACAGACATATACATATTTATTGTTCTATATACATTCTACATAGACATATACATATTCATCCCTCTATATACATTCTACATAGACATATACATATTCATCGATCTATATACACTCTGCATAGATATACATATTCATCCATCTATATACATTTTACATAGATATATATATTCTTCCCTCTATATACATTCTACACAGACATATACGTATTCATTGGTCTATATACATTCTACATAGATATATACATATTCATCGATCTATATACATTCTACATAGACATATACATATTTATCCATCTATATACATTCTACATAGACATATACATATTCATCCATCTATATACATTCTACATAGACATAGACATATTCATCCCAATATATACATTCTACATATACATATTAATCGATCTATATACACTCTGCATAGATATACATATTCATCCATCTATATACAATTAACATAGATAGATATATTTTTCCCTCTATATACATTCTACACAGACATATACATATTTATTGTTCTATATACATTCTACATAGACATATACATATTCATCCCTCTATATACATTCTACATAGACATATACATATTCATCGATCTATATACACTCTGCATAGATATACATATTCATCCATCTATATACATTTTACATAGATATATATATTCTTCCCTCTATATACATTCTACACAGACATATACGTATTCATTGGTCTATATACATTCTACATAGATATATACATATTCATCGATCTATATACATTCTACATAGACATATACATATTTATCGATCTATATACATTCTACATAGACATAGACATATTCATCCCAATATATACATTCTACATATACATATTAATTGATCTATATACACTCTGCATAGATATACATATTCATCCATCTATATACATTTTACATAGATAGATATATTTTTCCCTCTATATACATTCTACACAGACATATACATATTCATTGTTCTATATACATTCTACATAGACATATACATATTCATCCCTCTATATACATTCTACATAGACATATACATATTCATCGATCTATATACACTCTGCATAGATATACATATTCATCCATCTATATACATTTTACATAGATATATATATTCTTCCCTCTATATACATTCTACACAGACATATACGTATTCATTGGTCTATATACATTCTACATAGATATATACATATTCATCGATCTATATACATTCTACATAGACATATACATATTTATCGATCTATATACATTCTACATAGACATATACATATTCATCCATCTATATACATTCTACATAGACATAGACATATTCATCCCAATATATACATTCTACATATACATATTAATCGATCTATATACACTCTGCATAGATATACATATTCATCCACATATATACATTTTACATAGATAGATATATTTTTCCTTCTATATACATTCTACACAGACATATACATATTCTTTGTACTATATACATTCTACATAGACATATACATATTCATCCATCTATATACACTCTGCATAGATATATATATTCATCCCCCTATATACATTCTACTTAGACATATACAAATTCATCGATCTATATACATTCTACATAGACATATAAATATTCATTGATCTATATACACTCTGCATAGATATATATATATTCATCCCTCTATATACATTCTACATAGACATATACATATTCATCCATCTATATACACACTGCAGAGATATATATATTCATCCCTCTATATACATTCTACGTAGACATACACATATTCATCGATCTATATACATTCTACATAGACATATACATATTCATCCCTCTATATACATTCTACATAGACATATACATATTCATCGATCTATATACACTTTGCATAGATATACATATTCATCCATCTATATATATTTTACATAGATATATATATTCTTCCCTCTATATACATTCTACACAGACATATACGTATTCATTGGTCTATATACATTCTACATAGATATATACATATTCATCGATCTATATACATTCTACATAGACATATACATATTTATCCATCTATATACATTCTACATAGACATATACATATTCATCCATCTATATACATTCTACATAGACATAGACATATTCATCCCAATATATACATTCTACATATACATATTAATCGATCTATATACACTCTGCATAGATATACATATTCATCCATCTATATACAATTAACATAGATAGATATATTTTTCCCTCTATATACATTCTACACAGACATATACATATTCATTGTTCTATATACATTCTACATAGACATATCCATATTCATCCATCTATATACACTCTGCATAGATATATATATTCATCCCCCTATATACATTCTACTTAGACATATACAAATTCATCGATCTATATACATTCTACATAGACATATAAATATTCATTGATCTATATACACTCTGCATAGATATATATATATTCATCCCTCTATATACATTCTACATAGACATATACATATTCATCCCTCTATATACATTCTACATAGACATATACATATTCATCGATCTATATACACTCTGCATAGATATACATATTCATCCATCTATATACATTTTACATAGATATACATATTCATCCATCTATATACATTTTACATAGATATATATATTCTTCCCTCTATATACATTCTACACAGACATATACGTATTCATTGGTCTATATACATTCTACATAGATATATACATATTCATCGATCTATATACATTCTACATAGACATATACATATTTATCGATCTATATACATTCTACATAGACATATACTTATTCATCCATCTATATACATTCTACATAGACATAGACATATTCATCCCAATATATACATTCTACATATACATATTAATCGATCTATATACACTCTGCAAAGATATACATATTCATCCATCTATATACAATTAACATAGATAGATATATTTTTCCCTCTATATACATTCTACACAGACATATACATATTTATTGTTCTATATACATTCTACATAGACATATACATATTCATCCCTCTATATACATTCTACATAGACATATACATATTCATCGATCTATATACACTCTGCATAGATATACATATTCATCCATCTATATACATTTTACATAGATATATATATTCTTCCCTCTATATACATTCTACACAGACATATACGTATTCATTGGTCTATATACATTCTACATAGATATATACATATTCATCGATCTATATACATTCTACATAGACATATACATATTTATCGATCTATATACATTCTACATAGACATATTCATCCCAATATATACATTCTACATATACATATTAATCGATCTATATACACTCTGCATAGATATACATATTCATCCATCTATATACATTTTACATAGATAGATATATTTTTCCCTCTATATACATTCTACACAGACATATACATATTCATTGTTCTATATACATTCTACATAGACATATACATATTCATCCCTCTATATACATTCTACATAGACATATACATATTCATCGATCTATATACACTCTGCATAGATATACATATTCATCCATCTATAACATTTTACATAGATATATATATTCTTCCCTCTATATACATTCTACACAGACATATACGTATTCATTGGTCTATATACATTCTACATAGATATATACATATTCATCGATCTATATACATTCTACATAGACATATACATATTTATCCATCTATATACATTCTACATAGACATATACATATTCATCCATCTATATACATTCTACATAGACAGACATATTCATCCCAATATATACATTCTACATATACATATTAATCGATCTATATACACTCTGCATAGATATACATATTCATCCATCTATATACATTTTACATAGATAGATATATTTTTCCCTCTATATACATTCTACACAGACATATACATATTCATTGTTCTATATACATTCTACATAGACATTTTAAATAGGCATATAAAGTATTCATCTATCTATATACACTCTGCATTAATATACATATTCATCCATCTATATACATTTTACAAAGATATACATATTCATCAATCTATATACATTATACATAGATATATATATTCTTCCCTTATTATACATTCTACCACAACATTATACATATCATTGATCTATGATACATCTACACATGAACATATACATATTCATCGATCTATATACATTCTACATAGACATATACATATTCATCAATCCAATATACATTTTTAAATAGGCATATAAATACATTCATCTTATATACACTCTGTATGGATATACATATTCATCCATTCTAATATACATTTTACAAAGATTATACATATCAGTCCATCTATATACATTATATATATGATATATATATTCTTCCGTCTATATTTACATTATACACAGACTTACAATATTCATCGATCCTATATACATTCTACATAACATATACATATTCATCGATCTATATAATTCTACATTAACATTATACATATTCATTCCTCTATTATACATTTCTACATAGACATTATCACATATTCACGATCTTATATACCACTCTGCATAGATATAAATATTCATCCATCTATATACATTTTGACATAGATATATATATTCTTCTTCCTCAAAATACATTTACACTAGACTAATATACTATATTCATTGTTCTATATACATTCTACATGAGAAATACATATTCATCCATCTATATACACTCTGACATAGATTATATAATATATACATCCCTCTCATACATCTTACTTAGACATATACATATTCATCGATCTATATACATTCTACATTAGAACATTATTACATATTCATCTCCTTCTATATACATTCTACATAGACATATACATATTCATTCGATCCTATATAATTCTACACCAGGACATATAAATATTCATTGATCGAATATACACTCATGCATAGATATTATAATATTATTATATATATATTTCATCCTCTCTATATACATTCTACATTAGACATTATTAATTATTCATCCATCTTATATACATTCTTCATAGAATGTACATATTCATCCCTCTATATACATTCTACACAGAACATATAAATATTCCATTGCATCAATATACACTCTGCATAGATGTATATATATAATTAATTATATATAATATATATATTCAATCCCCCTATATACATTCACATAGATATATACATGTATTTCATCGATCTTACATTCTACTATAGACATATACATATTTATCCATCTATATACATTCTTACAATTAGAACATATACATATTCATTTCCTCTATATACATTCTTACAAGACAGACATATAATCCCAATATTATACATTCTACATATATCATATTCATTTGTTTATATACAGTCTAGCATAGACATATACATATTTCACTCATCTATATACACTCTGATAGATATATATATTCATCCCCCCTATATTAACATTTCTACTAGACATATTACAAATTTCATTCGATCTATATTACATTTCTACATAGACATATAAAATATTCATTGATCTATTACACTCTGATAGATATATATATATTTCATCCCTCTATATACATTCTACATTAGACATTATACATATCATCCATCTATATACACACTGCAGAGATATATATATTCATCCCTCTATATTACATTCTACGTAGTACATACACCATTATTTCATCGATCTATATATCATTTCTACATAGAATATACATATTCACCCTCTATATACATTTTCTACATAGCACATATACATAATTCATCGATCTATATACACTCTGCAGTAATATACAATATTCATTCCATCTATATACATTTTACATAGATATATATATTCTTTCCCTCTATATACATTCTTACACAGACATATATGTTATTCATTTGGGTCGATATACATTCTAATAATATTAATACATATTCATCTTATCTATTATACATTCTACAATAGACAATATACATATTTATCGATTCTATTATACATCTACATAGACATATACTTATTCATCCAACTATATACATTCACATAGACATAGACATATTCATCCCAATATATACATCTCACATATACATATTAATTCGATCTATATTACACTCTGCAAGAATACATATTCATCCATCTAATACAATTAAACATAGTATAGAATATTTTTCCCTCTGATTACTATTCTACACAGACATTTAATACATATCATTGTTTCTATATAAATCTACATAGACAATACATATTCATTCCCCTCTATATACATTCTATCATAGGACATTAATACATATTCATCGAATCTATATACAACTCTGCATAGATATTACTTATCATTCCATCTATATAATTTTTACATAGATAATATTATTATTCTTCCCCTCTATATACATTCTTACACAGGACATTATTACGTATTCATTGGTCTATATTACATTCTACATAGATTATATACATATTCATCGATCATATTACATTCTACATAGACATATACATATTTATCGACTATATAACATTTCTTACATAGACATAAGACATATTCATCCCAATATTATACTATTCTACATTATAACATTATTAATCGATCATATACACTCTGCATAGATATACATATTTATCCATCTATAGTACAAGTTAACATAGGGATAGATATATTTTCCCTCTATATTACATTCTACACAGACATATACATGATTCATTGTTCTATGATACATTCTGCATAGACATAGTACAATGCATCCCATAGTATACATTCTACATATTACTTATCATCGATCTATATACATCTGCATAGATATACATATTCATTCCAGCTATATACATTTTACATAAGATTATATCATATTCTTCCCTCTATTATAGCATTCTACACAGACAATATACGTATTTCATGTGTCTATTATAACATTTTCTTACATAGGGATATTATTACATGATTCATCGATTCTTTATATTACATCTACATAGACATATACATATTTATCCATCTATATACAATTCTACATAGACATTACATATTCATCATCTTATGTATTTACATTTCTACATAGACAGACATTATTCATCCCAATATATACATTCTACATATACATATTAATCGATCTATATACACGCTGCATAGATATAACATATTCATCCATCTAATACATTTTACATAGATAGCATATATTTTTCCCTCTATATACATTCTACACTAGACATTATACATTATTCATTGTTCTATATAACATTCTTACATAGACAATGTACATATTCATCATCTTATATTACACTCTTGCATAGATATATATATTCATCTCCCTATATACATTCTACTTATGACATATACATTATTCATCGTCATCTATATAATTTTTTTCTACACTAGACATATAAATATTCATTGATCTATTATACACTCTGCAAGATATATATATATATATTCATCCTTCTATTTATACATCTACTATAGATATATACTATATTCATTCTCTTAATACACACTGCATGAGACTATTATATATTCATTTCCCTCTATATACATTCTACGTGTAGACATTTACACATATTCATCGACTATATACATTTCTACATTAGACAGTATACAATTCATCCCTTCTAATACATTCTACATTAGACATTTATCATATTCATCGATCTATATACACTCTGCCATAGATATAAATATTTCATTCCAATTCTATTATACATTTTTACATTAGTATATATATATTCTTCCCTTCTATTATACATTCTACACAGACATTATACGTTAAAATTCAAATCGGGTTTTCTATTTATTTTACCATTTTCTACCAATTAGATATATACATTATTCAGATCTAATATACATTTCTACATAGACATATACATATTTTATCCATGTATTTATCCATTCTACATAGACATATACATATTCATCGCATTTCTATATACACTCTGCATAGATATACATAATTCATCCATCTATATACATTACATAGATATATTTATTCTTCCCTCCTATATACATTCTACACAGACATATACGTATCATTGTCTATTTGTACATTCTACAATATGATATATACATATTCATCGATTCTTATATACTATTCACATAGACATTATAATTATTTATCGATCTATAGACATTCACATAGACATTTATACATATTCATTCCATCTATATACATTCTACATTAGACATAGACATATTCATCCCGTAATATATACATTCTACATATACATATTAATCGATCTATATACACTCTGCATTAGGATATACATTATTATCCATCTATATACATTTTACATAGATAGATATATTTTTCTCCTCTATATTACATTCTACACGACAAACATATTCATTGTCTATATACATTCTACATAGACATTTTAAATAGGCATTTATAAATTATTCATCCAGCTATATACACTCTGCCATTAATATACATTTTACAAAGTATACATTTATTCATCTAATCTATATACATTATACATTTAGATATATATATTCTCCCTCTAATACATTCTCACCAGACATATTACATATTCATTGATCTATAACATTCTACACAGACATTATACATATTCATCGATCTATATTACATTTACTAGACATATACATATTCATCAAGTCGATATTACATTTTAAATAGGCATTATAATATTCATCCATTATATACACTCTGTATTTGATTATACATATTCATCCATCTATATACATTTTAAAAGATAATACATATTCATCCATCTATATACATTATATATAGAATATATATATTCTCTTCCGTCTATATACTTATACACAGACATACATTATCATCGATCTATATACATTCTACATAGACATTATACATTATCATCGAATCTATATACACTCTGCTATAGATATACATTATTCATCCATCTATATACATTTTACATAGATATATATATTCTTCCCCGGCTTATGATTACATTCTACACAGACATATACGTATTCTATTGGTTCTATTATACATTCTACATTTAGATATATTAATATCATTCGATCTATATACATTTCTACATTAGACATATTACATATTTATCGATTCTATATACATTCTACATAGAGCATATACTTATTCATCCATCTATAATACATTCTACATTAGACAGAGACATATTTCATCCCAATATATTACATTCTACATTATACATATTAATCGATCTATAACACTCTGCCATAGAATACATATTCATCCTCTTATATACCCAATTAACTAGATAAGATATATTTTTCACTCTATATACTTTTACACAGAATATACATATTATTGTTTCTATATTACATTCTTACATAGACATATACATATTCATCCCTCGTATATACATTCTACATCTAGACATTATACATATTTCATCGATCTATTTATACACTCTGCATAGATATACATATTCATCCATCTAAATTACATTTTACATAGCATATTTATATATTCTCCCTCAAATACATTCTACACAGACATATACATATTCATCCCGTCTATATACATTCTACATAGACATATACATATTCATCCATCTATATACACTCTGCATAGATATATATATATTCATTGATCTATATACACTCTGCATAGATATGTATATATATATATATTCATCCCTCTATATACATTCTACATAGACATATACATATTCATCCATCTATATACATTCTACATAGACATATACATATTCATCCCTCTATATACATTCTACATAGACATAACATATTCATCGATCTATATACACTCTGCATAGATATACATATTCATCCATCTATATACATTCTACTTAGACATATACATATTCATCGATCAATATACATTCTACAAAGACATATACATATTCATCCCTCTATATACATTCTACATAGACATATACATATTCATCGATCTATATACATTCTACATAGACATATAAATATTCATTGATCTATATACACTCTGCATAGATATATATATATATTCATCCCTCTATTTACATTCTACATAGACATATACATATTCATCCATCTATATAAATTCTACATAGACATATACATATTCACCGATCTATATACATTCTACATAGACATATAAATATTCATTGATCTATATACACTCTGCATAGATATATATATATTCATCCCTCTATATACATTCTACATAGACATATACATATTCATCCATCTATATAAATTCTACATAGACATATACATATTCATCCATCTATATACACTCTGCATAGATATACATATTCATCCATCTATATACGTTTTACAAAGATATACATATTCATCCATCTATATACATTATACATAGATATATATATTCTTCCCTCTATATACATTCTACACAGACATATACATATTCATCGATCTATATACATTCTACATAGACATATACATATTCATCAATCGATATACATTTTAAATAGGCATATAAATATTCATCCATCTATATACACTCTGCATTGATATACATATTCATCCATCTATATACATTTTACAAAGATATACATATTCATCCATCTATATACATTATACATAGATATATATATTCTTCCCTCTATATACATTCTACACAGACATATACATATTCATTCTTCTATATACATTCTACCTAGACATATACATATTCATCCATCTATATAAACTCTGCATAGATATATATATTCATCCCTCTATATACATTCTACTTAGACATATACATATTCATCGATCTATATACATTCTACATAGACATATACATATTCATCCCTCTATATACATTCTACATAGGCATATACATATTCATTGATCTTTATACACTCTGCATAGATATACATATTCATCTATCTATATACATTTTACATAGATATACATATTCATCCCTCTATATATATTCTACACAGAGATATACATATTCATCGATCTATATACATTCTACATAGACATTTACATATTCATTGATCTATATACATTCTTCATAGACATGTACATATTCATCCCTCTGTATACATTCTACATAGACATATACATATTCATATACATATTCATCGATCTATATACATTCTACATAGACATTTACATATTCATTGATCTATATACATTCGACATAGACCTATACATATTTATCAATCTATATACACTCTGCATAGATATATATATTAATCCCTCTATATACATTCTACTTAGACATATACATATTCATCGATCTATATACATTCTACATAGACACATACCTATTCATCCATCTATATACACTCTGCATAGATATATATATTCATCCCTCTATATACATTCTACATAGACATATAAATATTCATCGATCTATATACACTCTGCATAGATATATATATTCATCCCTCTATATACATTCTACATAGACATATAAATATTCATCGATCTATATACACTCTGCATAGATATATATATTCATCCCTCTATATACATTCTACATAGACATATAAATATTCATCGATCTATATACACTCTGCATAGATATACATACTCATCCATCTATATACATTTTACATATTTATATATTCATCCCTCTATATACATTCTACATAGACATATACATATTCATCCCTCTATATACATTCTACATAGACATATACATATTCATCCCTCTATATACATTCTACATAGACATATACATATTCATCGATCTATATACATTCTACAGACATATACATATTCATCCGTCTATATTCATCCGTCTATATACATTCTACATAGACATATACATATTCATCCATCTATATACACTATGCATAGATATACATATTTATCCATCTATTATATATATATATATATATATATATATATATATATATATATATATATATATATATATATATATATATATATACACACACACACACACACACACACACATATATACACATATATATATCTATATACATATATATATCTATATATATATACATATATACACATATATATATCTATATATCTATATATCTATATCTATATCTATATCTATATCTATATATATATATATATATATATATACTCCCCCGAAATCCCAGCACTCACGACAAAATGTTCACTCAGGGCCTGGGTGCATGCTTCACAATACTGCAAACAATCCTCCTCCAAAGAAGCCGCACGACTCAGGACTTATATTGAAGTGATGAATTTATTAGGACACACTAACGTTTCGGCTGTCACACCAGCCTTTGTCAAAGTAATACAATGTTAAAACATTTCCCCATAAATACCCTACCAATGGCGCGAAAAAATCTCCAACCCTATCACTCTGACGTATATACATGTGATTATATTGACAGACTGCTACCCCCATCTAAAATCTCAATACAAATTCAATCAACAATTATAAATCGTTTAAGCTAGTGAGAACAACCCTGTAAAGTAAAAAAAGTATCAAAAATGCACATCGCTATAGTATCTCCTACAGGGACCATCCGATACATTGTTGTAGTCAGGACAAGTATCAGCGCCCTGATGATCCATAGTGCCCATCGTGGATAGTGTTACAAATCATTAATAAAACACAGTTAAAATGAATATAAGTGGAAATCTAATGGTCAGCTTGAATCGCTGAATCAGTGTAGGCTTACCGTTATTGAGTGATAAGAACCGCCGTGTCAAAGCGAATCCATACCTCATGCCCTATGAGGGCACCACTTGGAGTGCTTAATATGACCCTGGCCATGACAAGCATTTAATACTGAGAGTACATCTATTCACCTGAGATATGGGGTTTTAGAGGATATTTTTCGTTCATTTATTAGTCATGTCTTTTGTTTTTGATATTTTTGTAGTTTTGTGTTTTATATTATTTTGTGTTTATTTTTTAGTGACCTTTTCCGATGGGGTTGGAGTGGGATACACTTGTATGGGTGATTTGGGATACGTTGGACATGGAGAACATCATACATACGATCCTGATCGATCCAAAGCCTAAGATCGTTACGTGTCTCCGTGCCTGATGATACGACAATTGTGAGACGGGAGTCCCGTATGACCCGTGTGGATTAATACATATCAATGCGCCTGACAGACTGTGGATGTCAAATTGACAGATCGACTACTGCATCTAATATGTAAATTATGCTGACACAGACCCAGAGGGGTGAATGAACTTGACACCCTATTGAACGCTAGCTTGTGGTTGACGCACTAACAATGCGCGCAATGATTCTGCGTGTGGGCTGTTTAAAGGAGAAGGAAAGCTACGGAGGCATTTTATTGCCAATAGATTAGCTGCAATAGTGCAAGCTAGAATGATATATTTATTCTCTTGAATGTTTTACCTTACCTGAGTAAAAAGCTCTAGAAACTCTCTGTTTGTTTAGAATAGGAGCTGCAGTATTAATGTGGTGTGACATCACTTCCTGCCTGAGTCTCTCCCTGCTCTGGGCTCAGATTACAGTAGAGAAGGGAGGGGTGGGGGGAGAGGAGCAAACTGAGCATGCTCTTGCCCAGGGCAATGAGGTTTAAGCCGAAGGCAGGAAGTCTGATACAGAAGCCCATGTGTACACAATAGAAGGAAAGAAATGCAGTGTTTCTTTTGACAGGGGACTCAGAGCAACATTACTTTGGGGGTTTACTGGTATATTTAGATGGACCTTTCTGATAAGGCTTACTTAGTTTTAACCTTTCCTTCTCCTTTAAAGGACGCACGGGGTGAGATATGTAGACACTGGGACATCGAGCTAATCACGGACCCATTGGGACCGTAGGATCGGAGAGATCTCTTTGCACTTAGCGGTATTAAGCAGGGTAAATATGACGCTGACACGGTGACGGCTTGACACTTTGACACGGCGGTTCTTATCACTCAATAACGGTAAGCCTACACTGATTCAGCGATTCAAGCTGACCATTAGATTTCCACTTATATTCATTTTAACTGTGTTTTATTAATGATTTGTAACACTATCCACGATGGGCACTATGGATCATCAGGGCGCTGATACTTGTCCTGACTACAACAATGTATCGGATGGTCCCTGTAGGAGATACTATAGCCGATGTGCATTTTTGATACTTTTTTTACTTTACAGGGTTGTTCTCACTAGCTTAAACGATTTATAATTGTTGATTGAATTTGTATTGAGATTTTAGATGGGGGTAGCAGTCTGTCAATATAATCACATGTATATACGTCAGAGTGGGAGGGTTGGAGATTTTTTCGCGCCATTGGTAGGGTATTTATGGGGAAATGTTTTAACATTGTATTACTTTGACAAAGGCTGGTGTGACAGCCGAAACGTTAGTGTGTCCTAATAAATTCATCACTTCAATATAAGTCCTGAGTCGTCCGGCTTCTTTGGAGGAGGATTATATATATATATATATATATATATATATATATATATATATATATATATACATACATATATATATATATATATATATATATATATAAATATGCTTCAAAAAGACCAGCAACACCAGGATTTCTGTGTATCAAAGCAAAGTGTATTCAATTATTGCATGAATAGCCGACGTGACGTTTCGGTCCACGCAGGACCTTCCTCATGGCATGAGGAAGGTCCCTGCGTGGACCGAAACGTCACGTCGGCTATTCATGCAATAATTGAATACACTTTGCTTTGATACACAGAAATCCTGGTGTTGCTGGTCTTTTTTGAAGTATTTGCATTTTTTACCTTGCACCCAGGTAACACGACGTCAGCAGGGTGCTGCCCTAGTGAAGATATATATATATATATATATATATATATAGATATATACAGATATATATATATATATATATAGATATATATATATATATATATATATACTCTACAGATATAAATATTCATCCATCTATATACACTCTGCATAGATATACATATTCATCCATCTATATACATTTTACAAAGATATACATATTCATCCCTCTATATACATTCTACATAGACATATACATATTCATGCTTCTATATACACTATGCATAGATATACATATTCATCCATCTATATATATATATATATATATATATATATATATATATATATATATATATATATATATATATATATATATATACTTTACAGATATAAATATTCATCCATCTATTTACACTCTACAGCATGACATCCCCTGCAAAGGGATCCACAGGCCTTTACAAATCAATTGTCCAATAGATGTAGCAAAACAACATAAAAACCTAATACTATTTCTTATTAATAATAAAATTATAGATAGAGACAACAATTAAACCATAGAAAAACAACTCTGACTTTAATAACCTGATCTATTTAAAAAACTTATTACAATAATACCACAACAAATGAATTAAACAATTAAACAATAATCAATACAAATCAACGACCATATACATATCTATAATAAAAATCCAATTACTGAGGATGCTTAGGGAATTCCCTCAGAGGTCCACCATACACGCCCTCTACCTAACCACATATGAAGGACCTCTTTGGGTGATCATGCCATCAACTGCAAAGGGACCCACCCCGTTCGGGAACTAGCATTTCAATTGTCTACCTATACAGGCCTATACAAATCAATTGTCCAATATACTAATTACAAAAACATTAAAATGAAACACTATCACTTATGAATAACAAGAAAATAATATACAGAGAACAAATATTCTAAAACAAACACCTAACTAACAAAACACAGATACATTGAAACACCTTATCTAGAATAAAATCCAATCCATAACAACATAACCCTGAATTTAAAGCCCTTAAAATGTTTTTTATTGAAAACAAAAAATCTCAGAATATAATTCTCAATAATGATATAGGTATGGGATAAAAAAATCAGCTTTCTAAAACTGCAGCTTACTTGATTTACTCCCTGCACATTCATATCTTCTATAGCTGGGGTCCCCAAACTTTTTTGTACCGGTGGCAAATATGTTTTTTTTATTATTATTTTCGCGAGGACCTGGGGGGTGGGGTTGGGGATGGGGTCGTTGGGGATGGGGTCGGCAGGGGTGGGGTCGGCAGGGTCAGTGTTTTTTTTTTCCGCGAAGACCAGTGGGTGGGGTCATGGATGGGGTTGGAGATGGGGCCAGCGTGGTCGGGGTGGGGTCGCATCAGTGTCAGCAGGGGTCGTGGCGGGGTCGACAGGAAATTTGGACGCGCCGGCTCAGTGCGGGAGTGTCTAAGACCGGTGGTTGGGGACCCCTGTTCTATAGGTTTTCTAAAAATTATTTACTTTGTTTTCATCTGTTTCTTTCCATCGTTTTTGACTATGGTTTAAGGGTTTGAGCCCAAATTAGTAGGGATGCACCGAATCCACTATTTTGGATTTGGCCGAACACCGAACTGAATCAGAATCCTAATTTGTATATGTAAATTAGGGGTGAGAAAGGGAAAACATTTTTTAACTTCCTTATTTTGTGACAAAAAGCCACACAATTTCCCTCCCCGTCCCTAATTTGCATATGCAAATTGGGATTCGGATTTGGTTCAGCCAGGCAGAAGGATGTGGCCGAATTCGAATCCTGCTGAAAAAGGCCGAATCCTGGCCAAATCCCGAACCGAATCCTGGATTCGGTGCATCCCTACAAATTAGGCATTAAAAAAATTTTGCTTGCCAGATTATTTTACACTCTTCACTCACCTGCCTAATTTGGCAGCTCTGTGTTATAAACTATTACTGAACTTTGCATACAACATCCCATAATAACAATGCATGGACATACCTAGCAGCATACATAATTGAAAATGTGCCTATTTGCTGGATTTTTTACAATAGACAATATAGTTATTTGACAAGAAGCAAAACATTTTTTTACCAAACGCATCAAATCAGATTTTTAAAAATTGACAGTTATAAACTTTCACTAGACTTTGCACACAACATCCCATAATAACAACATCCCATAATAACAACAATGCATGGACATATGTACCAGCATACATAATTAAAAATGTGCCTATTTGCTGGATTTTTTACAATAGACAATATAGTTGTTTTACAAAAAGCAAAAAAAAAAAAGATTTCAAACGCATAAGATCAGATTTTTAAAAATTGACAGTTATAAACTGTCACTAGACGTTGCACACAACTTCCCATAATAACAACATCCCATAATAACAACAATGCATGGACAAATGTACCAGCATACATAATTAAAAATGTGCCTATTTGCTGGATTTTTTACAATAGACAATATAGTTATTTTACAAAAAGCAAAAAAAAAAAAAGATTTCAAACGCATAAGATCAGATTATTAAAAATTGACAGTTATAAACTGTCACTAGACTTTGCACACAACATCCCATAATAACAACATCCCATAATAACAACAATGCATGGACATATGTACCAGCAAACATAATTGAAAATGTGCCTATTTGCTGGATTTTTCACAATAGACAATATAGTTATTTAACAAGAAGCAAAAAAAAACTTACCAAACGCATAAAATCAGTTTTTTAAAATTGCAACATACTTGCTTCACACCCCTGCCCATTCATATCTTCTAGAGGTTTTCAAAATATATTGCTCTTCTTACAAAACCTTATATTTCCTATCTCTTTTAGCAAGGTTTGAGGGCATGGATCCAAACTAGCTGAAACAATTTTATTTGCCAGTCTCTCTTACACTGTTCACACACCTACTCAATATGGCCGCTCTGTGGCAGTTATAAACTGTCACTAGACTTTGCACACAACATCCCATAATAACAACATCCCAAAATAACACCAATGCATGGACATATGTACCAGCATACATAATTGAAAATGTGCCTATTTGCTGGATTTTTCACAATAGACAATATAGTCATTTAACAAGAAGTAAAAAAAAAAAATTCAAACGCAGAAAATCAGATTTTTAAAAATTGACAGTTATAAACTGTCACTAGACTTTGCACGCAACATCCCATGGACATATGTATCGGCATACTTAATTAAAAATTAGCCTATTTGCTGAATTCTCCCATTTCTCTAATTAAATGGCTTTATATTGCCCATCGGTAACAGTACCTATCCTTATAACAATAACCAAGAACTCTGAGGTTTATATGCTTTATGTATTTAGTTATCAAACTAACCCTCCTATTCACTAACAAATGAAGATTTACTGCAGAAAATGGAAAAAACGATTCTTTTTCAACATATGTTGTATTGCAACAAACTCTCAATACAATCGAGTTAATTAACAAGATCACCATTTGCATGTAATGAGCATTTACAATGGCATCTTACTTGTTTCCCTCTGCTGCCTGCTCGTCTGCTTTCATGATTTTTTTCACAGAGACCTCTCTTTGCTCCCCAGTGTTTTCCCCTTGTTCCCTACCTTTGTCATCTTCTCTCTTTCATCTCCTTCTTCCAATTTTGGACGTGTCAGGTCAGGTCCAAAAGCGCAGAGGAAATCACCTGTTCTTCGGCTGATCGTCTCACCTAACTGACAGAAAAACGGCAGTTATCTGGGTCATGTGACCATGGAGCATGTGACCAGGGCTATGTGTGTGTGATTCTCTACAGTTGAAATACTTGGATATTTCTAATCCAGGCTGCACACTGTTAATCAGCAGGTACATACCCCCCTTCCAAGCCACGGCTCACACTCCCGGCATCTCAGCAGAAAGTTCCCAGGAAGTCTCTTAGTAAATACATTTGAGCCCTGGGTCTAGAGTTGTGTTTCCCTCAGGCTTCCCCCCTTCCTGCAGCTCACACCATCTTGTCTGGGAGTCCCCTGGGGAAGTAGTGAGGCCACTGCCAGTGTCTGCATCTATTGCCGATACCCTACCAGACTAACTCAGCGCAACAAGTGCAATTAGTGAAATGATTGAGACCTACTTCCTGTCATTCGGCGCGATGGCTCGGGGACATTTCCACATGTTCCTCAGCTGCTCGTCTCGGCTACTGAAGATGGATGTAGGCAGCAGCCGCATCACGTTTTCCTCATAACTCCATCGCGTAAGAAATTCCAAAGCAGCAGCGTGACGTGCAGTTACTTACTAATCACTGCTTTACCATTACATTGGGAACGTGCTGAGATTACAGCCTGAGCTAATAACGGTCTCCCTTAGTTACACCTGTACCATAGAGTTTGACAGCGGGACAGGATTCTTTCATGTCACTAACAGTAGAGTCACACGTCACACGTACTCCAGCTTCTGATTGGACAGAGATAACGGGACTAGTACCCTAAATTCTCATTGGCTACCCGCAGTGAATCCAACAAGGGCTGAGTCTGGCTGCTGCACCAGGGCACAGGTTCCTGCCCCAGCGCTGCCATGAATTCCCCGGCACTGCAGGACTGTGTGCGGGAGGGGGATTCAATAGAACCACCGGGACATGCGGGTCAATTTTGTATTGCCTGGGCACCAACATACTCTCCTGCTTTTTAGCGGGAGCCGCTATGATACAAGTTAAGCTCCGCCCAGGGACACGCTCATTGGTGGGGCTGCGGCGTGCTAGTGTTTTGCTGGCCTAATATGGGAAGCTGTCTCTGTGTGTGGGAACTGTACAAGTGATGATTAGAACCTGTGACTTACACTAATTATGGTTCTCAGCGTATGAGGGAAAGAACTCCTTCTCTCTCCCCTCTGAAAGCAGCATCAGTAGTTTGATCAGTAGAAAAGCCGTGTTGTTGTTTCACAGTAGCTGCAGCTCCCCCTCCCCTTTCACTAACCATGTGGAAATAAAGGTGGACTGAACTTTCCTGCCACATATAAGTCTGTATGCGAGTAGTGAGACACGTGAGTATCAGATAAGCAGCAAAATCAAACTGGAGCAGCTACACTCACGCGTCTCACTACTCGCATACAGACTTATATGTGTCAGGAAAGTTCAGTCCACCTTTATTTCCACATGGTTAGTGAAAGGGGAGGGGGAGCTGCAGAAGGAGAGGAGCTACTGTGAAACAACAACGGAGCTTTTCTACTGATCAAACTACTGATGCTGCTTTCAGAGGGGGTGCTGGCTCCAGGGGCAGGGCTGCTTTAATAAGTAGGCCGCTGCCCAGGGCACACTTATTTTGAGGGCCCATGGCTGACTTGTCATTTTTTTGCCTTTATTTATTTATTAAATAAGTACTTGGTGCTGGCTCCCTCCCCTGGCCGATCCACTTACATTTCGCACCCCCCTCAACCCGGTGAAGTGGAAACGGCCAGAGGAGGAAAGCAAGCCCTGCCTGCGACTGCCTCAGTCTGCAGAGAGGGAGCCGGAAGAGGAGTAGAGTGGTGCGTCACACGCAGGTGCCTCGCTGGTCTGTAGCTGCTGCTCAAGTTCAGCAAATCCTCCTGATGTCGGCGCTTGTTGTACCCAGCTGTCACACTCGCACATCATGACGCTGCCCGGCCCCAGGCTCTCCAGGAATCCACCAGACACCTTCACTGAATCTAGGTGAGAGTGCGTCAATGTGTTCATCTGCTTGTCTCTTTTCCTGCTGTGGTTTCTGGCCTGGGGGTATCTATACATGGATTTGTCCCTTGCCATCCTGCTGTGGGTTCTGGGAGGTATATATATATGGAATTGCCCTATGCCATCCTTCTAGGGGGTATCTATACATGGAATAGCCCCTTGCCGTCCTGCCATGGGTTCTGGGCTGGTATTTTTACATGGATTTGCTCCATGCCATCCTGCTGTGGGTTCTGGGGGTATTTCTACATGGCATTGCCCCTTGCCATCATTTTGGGGGTATTAATACATGCAATTATCCCTTACCATCTTGCTGTGGGTTCTGGGGGGTATCTATACATGCATTTGCCCCTTGCCATCCTGCTGTGGGTTCTGGGAGGTATTTATGTATGGAATTGCCCCTTGCCATCCTTTTTGGGGGTATTAATACATGAAATTGCCATTTGCTGTGGGTTCTGGGGGCTATCTATAAATGGAATTGCCCCATGCCACCCTGCTGTGGGTTCTGGGGGTATTTGTACATGGCATTGCCCCATGCCATCCTTTTAGGGGTATTAATACATGCAATTGCCCCTTGCCATCCTGCTTTAGGGTTCTGGGGGTATCTATACATGGTATTGCCCCTTGCCATACTGCTGTGGGTTCTGGGGGGTATCTATACATGGAATTGCCCCTTGCCATACTGCTGTGGGTTCTTGGGGGGGGGGGGGTATTTTTACATGCATTTGCCCCTTGCCATTTTGCTGGGGGTATTTGTACATGTCATTGCCCCATGGCATTGCCATGGTTGGTATTAATACATGCAATTGCCCCTTGCCATCCTGCTGTGGGTTCTGGGGAGTATCTATACATGGATTTGCCACTTGCCATCCTGCTGTGGGTTCCTGGAGGAGGGTATTTTTACATGGATTTGCCCCTTGCCACCCTGCTGTGGGTTCTGGGGGTATTTGTACATGGCATTGCCCCATGCCATCCTTTTAGGGGTATTAATACATGCAATTGCCCCTTGCCATCCTGCTTTAGGGTTCTGGGGTATCTATACATGGTATTGCCCCTTGCCATACTGCTGTGGGTTCTTGGGGGGGTGTGGGTATCTATATATGCATTTGCCCCTTGCCATCTTGCTGTGGGTTCTGGGAGGTATTTTTACATGAATGTGCCCCTTGCCATCCTGCTATGGGTTCTGGGGGTATTTATACATGGTATTGCCCCTTGCCATCCTGCTGTGGGTTCTTGGGGGGGGTATCTATACATGCATTTGCCATCTTGCTGTGGGTTCTGGGGGGGTATTTTTAAATGGATTTGCCCCATGCCATCCTTCTGGGGGTAATTAATACATGCAATTGCCCCTTGCCATCCTGCTGTGGGTTCTGGGGGGTATCTATACATGGAATTGCCCCTTGCCATACTGCTGTGGGTTCTTCGGGGGGGGGTTATCTATACATGCATTTGCCCCTTGCCATCCTGCTATGGATTCTGGGGGTATTTATACATGGAATTGCCCCTTGCCATTGTGCTGCGTGTTCTGGGGGCTATCTATACATGGAATTGCTCCTTGCCATCCTGCTGTGGGTTCTGGGGTATTTATACATGGATTTGCCCCTTGCCATCCTGCTGTGGGTTCTGGGAGTATTTATACATGGCATTGCCCCTTGCCATCCTTCTGGGGGGTATTTATACATGAAATTGCACCTTGCCATCCTGCTGTGAATTCTATGGTTATTTATGCATGGAACTGCTACTGTGTTCGTCCTTCAGTTTTAACCCTTTAAGTGCCAGCAGAATTTCACATTTTGGTTACGCGAAATGCCAGCCGTTTTTGAAACATTTTGTGCTCTCTCACTTTAGGGGCATTTTCTGAGGGGAAACCTATAGTTTACCTAGGAAAACTATACATTGTTTTTTTCGGTAGAAACTGAGCTTTCTAAATCTGCCTGAGTTTTCATGTATTTCCACCTGTGCAAAAAATTTATAGTGCTAAATACCAAAAAAAAATGAAAAATTACCATTTTTCATCGTATATCAATTTATACCAGAAAAATATTTCATTTTACGGATGAAAATCCAACTGATTTGGAAAGCCTTATGTCTCTCGAACGTGCCAATACCAGATATGTATAGTTTTAGGGAGATTTAGGATTTCTGTACAGCAAAAACTCCCGGCAGTATATTACCGAATTTTGAAAGCACTAAGGCAGAAAACGGCATGCTTTAGATTCCAAGGCAAAAAATCCTGAAACCGTAGGTTTACCCCAGAAAACCATACATTTTTGAAAAGTACACATTCTGCCGATTACAAAATGGGTAACTATGTCTCTCTACTCCCAACTACCAAACATAAAAGCTTGTCTGAACATAGCGGTTTTTCAACAAAAAATTCAAAATTCTGAAAAATCATTTCAAAGGTTTTATTTTGCTGCTCCGCATATCACAAACTATATTAGGTACCAAGAAAAAGCACCTGAAATATGATTGCCAGGGGTCCACTGAACAATTTGATACCCATTATGCATAGGTTTACCAAAGTATCTGGCATTTAGAGACACCAATATGTAGTTAGCACATCCAAATTGTTCAGGACTTTACTTCAGCTACTGAGAAATCAACACATTGACTGCATTTTTTTGTGGGGTAAAAACACAGAAATATATGTTTACCCCCCAAACCCATATATTTTTGGAAAGTACACATTCTACTGAATCTAAAATGGGTACCCATGCCTTTCTGCTCCAAACTACTGAGTCGCAAGGCTTTCCCAAAGTTGTCGGTTTTGGTGAAATATCTGAAAATTGCCTCAAAGCTTCAACTTCCCAGCACCATATCACCCATGTGTCATTACGTACTAAGAAAAAGCACCCTAAATATGATTGCCAGGGTTCCTCTGAACATTTTGGTGGCCATTGTTCATAAGTATACCAAAGCATCTGGCATTTAGAGGCCCCAAAATGATGTTAGCGCATACAAACAGTCCCGTGGGTAACGTCAGCTAATGAAAAATCAACACATTGACTGCATTTTTGTGGGGTAAAAACACAGAAATATATGTTTACCCCCCAAAACCCATATATTTTTGGAAAGTACACATTCTACCGAATCTAAAATGGGTACCTATGCCTTTCTGCTCCAAACTACTGAGTCGCAAGGCTTTCCCAAAGTTGTCGGTTTTGGTGAAATATCTGAAAATTGCCTCAAAGCTTCAACTTCCCAGCACCATATCACCCATGTATCGTTACGCACCAAGAAAAAGCACCCTAAATATGATTGCCAGGGTTCCTCCAAACAGTTTGGTGGCCATTGTTCATAGGTTTACCAAAGTATCTGGCATTTAGAGGCCCCAAAATGAAGTTAGCGCATGCAAACAGTCCCGTGGGTAACTTCAGCTAATGAAAGATCAACAAATTGACTGCATTTTTGTGGGGTAAAAAACAGAAATATATGTTTACCCCCCAAACCCATACATTTTTGGAAAGTACACATTCTACAGAATCTAAAATGGGTACCCATGCCTTATTGCTCCAAACTACTGAGTCGCAAGGCTTTCCCAAAGTTGTCGGTTTTGGTGAAATATCTGGAAATTGCCTCAAAGCTTCAACTTTCCAGCATCGTATTGTCCATGTATCATTACCAGCATAAAGCATCCTAAATATAAACATATGGGTCTACTAAACAGTTTGATACCCAATGTGCATAGATATACCAAACTATGTGGCGCACAGAGACCCCCAAATGACAATATGTATAGACATTTTCACGGCTGACGCGCTGGCTGCTGCAATATAACCACCCGGTGTGTGTATTATGCGACATTAGCCCACCTAACAGTACAGAGACCCCAGAAAACCATATATTTTCAGAAAGTACACATTCTGACGAATCCAATATGGGTAAATAAGTGTTTCTACTGCAAACTGCCAAACTGCAAAGCAATGCTGAACATAACGTTTTTTATCAAATTTCGGAAAATCGTCCCAAAGCTTGAATTTTACCCCATTATATGCCCCACATTTCGTAACGTATCAGCATAAAACATCCTAAATATGAACGCCAGGGGTCTACTGAACACTTTGATGCCCAATATGCATAGATATACCAAACTATGTGGCGCACAGAGACCCCCAAATGACAATAGTGTATATACATTTTCACGGCTGACGCTCTGGCTGCTTCAATTTGAGCACCTGGAGTGTGTATTATGCGACATTAGACCCCCCTAACAGTACAGAGACCCCAGAAAACCATATATTTTCAGAAAGTACACATTCTGACGAATACAATATGGGTAAATAAATGTTTCTACTGTAAACTGCCAAACTGCAAAGCAATGCTGAACATAACGGTTTTTTTGAAATTTCTGAAAATCGTCACAAAGCTTGAATTTTACCCCATTATATGCCCCACATTTCGTAACATATCAGCATAAAACATCCTAAATATGAACGCCAGGGGTCTACTGAACACTTTGATGCCCAATATGCATAGATATACCAAACTATGTGGCGCACAGAGACCCCCAAATGGATATATAGTAAATAAAATTTACAAGGCAAAACAAAATAAGGCAGTAAAGAGTGAAATGCAAAAAAATCCAATAAAACCACAAAAATCGATGTTTTTTTTCCAGACTAGTGTTATCGGCCGTCAGAATCACAGTTTGAATATTTTAGCTGGGCCAAACAGGTTATACGGCTAGAAACAAGTGAACACAACATACGCAGAGCTGAAAATGCAATAAAATGGCTAAAAATTCAATAAAATGGCTAAAAATGCACCAAAATACCCAAAATTGCAATATAATCACCGAAATAACATAAAAAAGATATTGCACAGTACGGTTAGCGAATACGCTATTCGTAATGGCAATAAAACATTTTTTTCAGCCAAAAAAAGAAACGATGCGATAAGAAAAAAAAAAAAAGCCACAATGCCATGTATGTGCGTGTGTACAAATGGTAAATTACATGTTATGTGCGCGTGTGTGCGTGTGCACATGTGTGTAAGTGCAGTGAGTGTAAGTGACCCCCCCAATCCCCAAAAATGTATGTGTAAGTGTGTATTACTGTAATAAGTGTGTTTGTGTGTGTAATTGTTGCACTAACCTGAAAAAAATCGCTGGAGACTGTTGCAGGCGATCTGGAAGGGCCTCAGGAAGAGATCTGCGACGTCCTCTGTGTGCCTGTGCTGTGGGGGCGGAGATATCCAGCGCGGTGTAGGCTGCAGCAGCAGGACACGTAAGTTACACGTGCCTGCTGCTGTTTTTGGGCCCCTGGGCGATCGCGCCCCAGGGGCCACTCGATCCCCTGCTCTGCTCGTTGCCTAGGGGCAGGGGATCGATGCGGAACGGAGCGAGCGGCTCTAACAGCCGCTCCTCCGCTCCAGAACCCGGAAGTGCTGCAGAACGTAGAATCTACGTTCTGTGGCATTTCAAGTTACTTTTCCACAGAACGTAGATTCTACGTTCTGTGGCACTTAAAGGGTTAATTTATTTGACTTCTCTTTCTGACCTGGCTATCAAATGGGGGTCACGGAGTAGAATTTTTTTTTTGCCTACCAGTCTTGAACTGCAATGTTCACTCACATTTAGCTACCTACTGCCTGTTAGTATCCATAGTGAAACCTGCAAAGGGTTCTGCCAGGGAGTTTGTAGGAGGCTGTATAATAAGTTTGGACCACTACTTATTATGCACCTTCAGGTCTATAGATTTAAGTAGCATTGGTTTCTATTCAACTGGAGCCAGTATGCAAATCCCCATGTGCTGGTTTATTTAACGCCTGAATACATTTGGCACTGTATGGTGACTGTATACGGAGTATGGTGCAGTAAGATTTTCTTCATCCAAGAGCTGAATATGTACAAATGACCATGTGCTTTTGATATACATAATATTCTGTTGCATAACAATATTCATTGCAGAGCCAGTTGAACATATATTGTCATGTGTACATCACAGTTTTATGTGTTTTGTTACCTATGCAGCTAACTTGTTTGATGACCTGAAGTTCCCACACAATAAAGCAGACACCCTGTGCACTAGTTGGCTTTTGGTCTTTTTTGTAGCATTTGTTATAATCTGCTTGCTGACCATATTCTTCTTTTATCTTCGGTTTACAGACTTGATGCAAGAGAGTGGAGCTGAAGGAGCATGTAGAAGAGCTGGAGCATCGTTGTATTCAGCTGTCAGGAGAAACACACTATTGGTAAATTCTAGTGCTAATTGATGGTTGTATAGAAATAAAATTATTGCTAAGCCTGTAATGATGTTAGGTCCTACCTGATAGCGCTTCAGTAATTGATGGGCTCAACTAAAACTAACATTTGTGCATTCTGTAGGTGAATACATTGCACTTTATCAGAACCAGAGAGCCATACTGAAGCAGCGTCACAAGGAAATGGAGGAGTACATTAGCTGACTGGCTCAGGACAAAGAGGAGATGAAGGTGGGTGTTACGCTAGCAGTGTCTGAGAAGATACATGTGAGAGTCCATTTTCCTCAGGACAAATAGTTGAATAATGCAATCTTTCTGATTTGTAGGCTAATCTGCTGGAATTGCAAGTTTTGGTCATGTGACTGGTAACTGAGCACAATGAATGGTACAGGAGGTCCATGGAAGCAACCCAGGGTCCCCAGACAGGGTCAGAAGAGTTCCCAGCAGAAAACCCTATGGAACTTGAAGGAAAAGAGAATGGAGGTAAGCCAGGGGCAACAGAGGTTTCTGTTTAGCCAGGGGACAACAGAGAGTGAGCTCTAGTACTGTAGAGGGATATTGCTTCTATCTCGCTTATCCTAACTCCTATTCCTACATTATTTATCTAATCACATTTTGCCTCATTGTAGCTCTGGAGGAAGTCTGCTTAGAAGAGGATGGGAGACGGGAAGTACAGTCATTGCCTCATTTGGCAGCTCCTCAGGAACGACTAAACCCCTGGATCAGAAGACCCAACCACTAAACAAATTATGCATGAGATACAGAATCCCCAGGAATGGCCTGGTGCCATGCTGCAGAATCCACGCATCCCCTTTTTCTACCGTGCTGACTAAAATGACGAGGTCCGAATTATGGTGATTTGAGGGAGAAGTTGACCGATGCATCCCTCCTTTTCCCATGCCAACGCCTGCTTGTGCTGGGATTCATTTTCTCCAAGGACACATTAGAAACCATTGCTTTGGGATGGGGGAGTGCTGGAGATTGGCAATTAATGGAATGGATGTGGAGAACTGTTGCCTTTCTGTACTGAATTTTGGGTCCCATAGTGAATAGTTGGTGAAATGTGGAGTATTTTCTTCCACCCAAGGGAACCCCTGTATTGCACAGGCCAATGGGTTATACCATTCAGTGCAGATTTGTTTCCACACTCTAGTTTAAAGCTGCTATTTTCACCTGCTACCCTTGGGGGAGGGGGCTCAACCCCATCCACTTGAATAGTCAGTCTTATTTCTGGATTTTCACATATCTGAAGCACTACTGTTTGATATGATGTTGACCACAAGAAGAATGGTGGTTTAGAAATGAGGTGGAGGGTTATACTGTTAGGGGAAGGCTGTTCAGGCAGAACAAAAGAGATATGACCATGTTGATTGTTCTCTGTTCATTCTCAGATAATAAGTAATCCTTTGGGGAAAAATGTGTTATTCTAGAACTTTGGGTAAAGGCAGGTGATTGACGTTGCTTGTAAGTATGCAGTCCAAGGAATCTCTTCTCTTGCATGGCGTTGATCTCATACACATGGAAGAGTTTTTGTTTTTTTA
Organism: Xenopus laevis; assembly: GCF_017654675.1. Lineage (NCBI taxonomy): Eukaryota > Metazoa > Chordata > Amphibia > Anura > Pipidae > Xenopus > Xenopus laevis. The sequence goes on along the minus strand of NC_054386.1, from coordinate 36,955,600 downwards.
ACAGCTGCAAAAGTTAAGGATTAAGGATTTTTTAGCTCAAAATGGTCAATGAAAGATATAAGTTAAAGTGCAGATAGAAGTTGTATCCAACCTCAAGTCTTTCTAGGGAATTCCTGAATGAAACTGATATATCTACGGTCGACTGAACCCAGTACATTGTCAGACACATTGTGCAGCCTGAACTGGTATTCATTACAATCAGTCTGGCTTCATACAAGGCATATGGAGGTTGTTTTAAATAAGGAGTAGCAGAAGACTTAGACCTAAGCAGTGGATAAAAATGATATACTGACGAGCATTACATGAGCAGAAGCATATTTATTTTATATTTGAAAGTAGTACACATTGAGGTTTTGAGGGAATTTGCACCTTGCCATTCTCTCTGCTTAAAGGGCCATATACCATATGACCGTGTACAATGTCTCAGAGTGTCCTGGTTAATTTTTCACTTTAACTGTTTTAGATTTCATGATGTTGGCAGTTTTTTAATTCATGCATATATCTTGAATGTGTAACTTTTTGTGCCTCCTGTTGTTTGACCCATGCAAAACTGCAAAAGCTTAAAGGATCAGTAACATCAATTTTTTAAAACAATAAAAAATTGGTTAGTATAGAACGAAAAAAAAACACAAAGACACATATTAAACTTTTAAATCGCTAAGTATTTAGTATTCAAAAATAACTTACCCAAACTGCGATTGAGCTCCTCTTCAGAAAAGGCGACACGGCCACAATCCATCATGCGGCGCTCGATTTCTCCTCCCTAGCTATCTCCTATAAGGAAAGCAGGGAGGAGAAATCGAGCACCGCACAATGGATCACCGGATTGCCTTTTCTGAAGAGGAGCGAGCGCAAGTGGAGTTTCGGTTAGTTATTTCTTAATAAAGTTAACGATTTAAAAGTTTGTCCTTGTTTTTTCCGTTCTATACTAACAAAATTCTAAAAATTGTTCGACCATTCGATAGTCTAAGTACTGTCTCTTTAAAAAAAAATGGTGTTTTAGTCTAGGTCTCTGTATGTACAGTATAAATAACAATACAGGAAGTGCATATATCCTTATAGAACATTGAAGTCTGCACAGGACTCTTCAGTTTTATTGCAAATATGATGTACAGGTCCTCCCCATGCCACGACAAGCACTTCTGCTCAAAATGTGTTATGCCCATGTAACAGTCAGTTGCGCTCCTGCAGGGTATAGTAAACACCCAGATGTTATTCAGCTGGCATGAATGGTTTTGAGCTGTGCAGGTATATTTATCAAAGAGTGAAGTTAGAGATCACCACAGTCCACTAGTGTGAAATACCGCCTCTCTCCATTCATTTCTATGGGATTTTTAAAGGCGTATTTATGAAATGGTAAATTTTCAATTTCACCCTTTGATAAATACACCTTTAAAAACCCCATAGAAATGAATGGAGAGAGGCGGTATTTTCCTCTAGCAGACCGTGTTGATCTCTAACTTCACTCTTTGATAAATATACCCATAGACTAACCAGTGACCAAGTAGTGTACAATATAAAGAGTAGAACTTCTGTGTGTACTCAGGAGCAGAGAACAAACAGCTTATTGTATATACAGGCCATTCCTTATCTATTATTCACATTTATAGATAATAGTGGGTACATAGATTCCCAAGGTAACTTTTACATCAAACTTTGTTTTAAATAGTAAATTTGGCTCTGACTATTCATTATTCAAGAACACGGTTCAGCTTCGTCAGCAAATAGAAAAGCTGTTCCCCGCCCCTAGAATGGCTGGATCTCCCAGTTCAAGTTTTGGGTTTCAGTGGAACATATGGGATCTAAGAAGAAGAAGACTCCCACAAAGCAGAACTTCTATAACCAAATGGTTAAAATACATAGTGTTTATTGATGGTAACACACCCACAAAATCACATCTCCCCTTGAACAAATTACTTATTTTTCCAGTTGGTGAAAATGAAAATTTAATATAAGCTTCAGCATACTGAAATAAGAAATTTTCTAAATACAGTTAATTTAAAATTCTGTACCGTTTCTGAAATAATCAAGTTTATCATCACTATTCCTCTCTCAGCATCTCATTCTGTCTTCATTCAGGCATTGGGTGTCAGATGAATGATCCAATATACCTTATGGGGGGGGGCTCCTTTTTCCTAGAAGATGTATTAGAGCTCCCTCTATTAAAACTACCGGAAATCCTGTCTCTCTACTTGAAGAATTTGTGTAAAAGGCAGTTATTTTGTTTGTACTCTAATCAGTTATTTGAGTGAGCGCTAATACATCTGCTAGGAATGGGAGCCCCCTATAAGATATATTGGAATTGGATCATTCATCCGACACCCAACTGCTGCATGAAGACAGAATGAAGTGAAAGAGATGCTGAGAGAGGAATATTTAAAACTTGATTATTTCAGAAACGATGCAGAATTTTTAATTGACTGTATTTAGTAAGTTTCTTACTTCAGTATAAGGAAGCTTATATTAATTTTTTATTTTTGCAATAGTTCCCCTTCAATATGTTCAACGGTCTCCAGTAGTTCACCTTTAAATTAACTTTTAGTACAACATAGACACTGAGACAAGTTGCCATTAGTCTTTTTTTTTTTGTTTTTTTCAACAGCTCTCCAATTGGAATTTTAGGGACCAGTTTATCCTAACAACCAGGAGAGACTCGACTGGATGAGATAGGGAAAAGCGGGGGAGCTGAGATGAGAAGAGAGAATAGGGGGGGAAAAAAGTACATGAGTAACTTGTTGAAGCGGCGTCGCATTAGAGGTGATCGTTTTTTGTTGCCGGGGTTGGTGCGCGCCTCGTGGGTGTTAAAGGGACGCAGTAAAGAGGTGAAGTAGAGAGAAGATGCGAAATTTAAAAACTACAAAAGGATGGAGAGACCAGATGGGGTAAGGAAAGTTGTCAGAATGAAGGGAGTCAGTCGCTGGAGAAAGTACTAAAACTTGGACTGGAGGTGAATGGCATACTCTGATTGGAAGAACAGGTACGTGATAATTATTTTTCGACGCGGGTGGTATCGTGTGAGTAGCTCGGTTTGAGTATTTCTGACACAGCAGCAGGGAAGCCATCGTGGGAGAGGAGACAGCGGTCTGTGGTGGGCGTTCATAGTTTCAGCAATCAAAACAGGAATAGAGGAAGGAGTACTGTATATGGGCTTCGGGTGAGCAGGGATGGGCATGGGTGTAATGTTCACTTTCACCCAAGCTCTTAGAATGAGCCTATGGAATGATATATGTGGAGACAAAGGAGCCCGTTGGCTGCTGCGCAGAGCCGGTTAGGGTGGCAGAATGGAGCTTGGACTGTGTTTATAGGTAGGATGCTGCTGAAATGCATGAAAGCGAGATGTGTTTGCTTGTTCAATGTTGTTTGTCCGATCAGGCACCATAGAAGAGAAGAGGGTTCGCGGATGATACCACATATCAAAGCACAGCAGCAACTCTGGTGTGTAATTATAGGATTAAGCCAACCATTCCCTTTATAACTGTCATAAACACTAGCCTGTGGTTGATATTATATGATCATCTTATTTAAAACTCCAGGGGAGAGGACGTACTGGGACATCCCAGCGGCCTCCCGCGAGCCCACCGATACTGTTGTAAGTTTAAGTCGTGCTCTGGGTGCCCTCTCTCCGTAGTAGTTTAAGTCACTTTGATGATCTCTAGGCGTCAGAAGAAGAAAGATGATTGTTTAAAGAAGTAGATGGAATTAAAGTATTGTATAATATTAGTGATGATGACCCTTGTTGTAAGATGGGAGGGTGGGACAACAGAGGGACCACCAAGGCGGAGCAGGCCGAGTGTCGACCGGCTGGCGCGGAGTTGGACGGACGACCAATATAAGGGATGGCAGGAGCAGATTAAGCGGCCGAGCGTTGGAGTTGGGGGCAGTGTATGGGGCCCAGTTCCAACAAGTGAGTAGCCCGGGGCCGAGTTGATATCTAGCAAAGGTTCAGGCAGGGATGTCAATCGGACCAGGTTATAAAAATGTTGGTGGCCTTAATGCGGAGTTGGATGCTCTGGCGATGTAGGCGCACTTTAGACTTGTGCCCCACCAGATTATGCTAGTCATGATGCGAGGTAAATGAGAGTTCATAACGGTTAATAGGCTAAAGGTTGTTGCCGGTATAGAAGATATTGAAAGATTAATAGGCGGGGCTTCTGGAATCTCGAGGTTGATGTGACTGATGGACCTGAAATTACTATCAATATCTTCTCATGACCTGCTCTCTATTGCCGAATTGCTTTGGTTAAAAGGATGGAGAAGACAGAGGAAATTGAGTTTTGACGAGTGCGTGCCATGAGGAGAGCAGCCAAGTGGATTTGGAAAGCGAGAAGAGGAAGGAGGATTCCCCGCCCCGCATAGAGCTTCACAGGTCACAATCTTAAGGGGGAAGAAAATGTAGCGAATGTAGGAGGTGTGTGAAGGGGTGAGGGATTTACGCAGTGTAGGAACCAGAGGTGGGCTACGTAAGTCAAAAAGGGCTGGCAGATCAGCGCGTTTGGTTTTGCACCACTGTGCAAAGAGGTGCGCAGAAAAATAGAGTTGTCGTGTAAGAACCGCGGCTGCGAGCGCCTTGGCACGAGCCGAGGGTCGGGAGCTGGACAACTCAGTGGGCTGGGGTCGACCCAGACGTTGGTGGTCCCCACGTGGGTACCTTGTGCACTGCGCCGGCTGTGAGAGCTCCCGCCGCAGAGAGACAAAAGGCACCCACGCCCGCATTCTAAATTTAACAAAGGGT